>NC_083433.1:33351070-33651070 GCF_020745735.1 Hemiscyllium ocellatum
CCACCTCTGCACAGTGACCTATACTGTCCCCTTCACGCATCACCCCTGTACTAACTGACTTTCACTGTCTCCTTCACACATCACCCCTGCACACATTGTCCAACAATATCTCATTCACCCATCAACCCTGTGTATTCAGAGACCTTCACCGCCCCCTTCACCTATCACCCATGTTTTCATTGTCCTACACTGTACCATTCCACATTCACCCCTGTAGTCACTGACCTGCACTGTCCCATTCACCCATCACCCCGTACTCACTGACCTACACTGTCCCATTCACCCTTTGCCCCTGCACTCACTGCGCGACACTGTCACCTTCCCCCCTCACCCCTGCACTTGCTGACCTACACAATCCCACTCACCCATCACTCCTTCATTCACTGACCTACACTGTCCCATTCACCCATCACCCCTTCATTCACTGACCTACACTGTCCCATTCACCCATCACCCATAAACCTCCTGGCCTTCACTATCCCCTTCACCCATCACCCCATCACTCATTGACCTACACTGTCCCATTCATGCAGCATCACTGTACTCACTGACCCTACACTGTCCCATTCAGCCATCACCCCTGTACTCATTGACCTACACTGTCCCATTCATGCAGCATCACTGTACTCACTGACCTACACTGTCCCATTTGCCCATACCTCTGTACTCACTGACCCTACACTGTCCCATTCAGCCATCACCCCAGTACTCATTGACCTACACTGTCCTATTCACCCACACCTTTGTATTCACTGACCTACTCTTTCCGGTTCACCCATCAGTCCTGTTCTCACTGATCCACACTCTGCTGTCCACCCATCTCCCCTGTAATCACTCATTTACACTGTCCCCTTCACCTATCACCCCAAAACCTCCTGGCCTACACTGTCCCATTCAACCATCATCACTGTACTCACTGATCTGCACTGCCCTGCTTAACCATCACCCCCTGCACTCACTGACCTGCACTGCCCCACTCAACCATCACCCCTGTACTCACTGACCCTACAGTGTCCCATTCACCCATCACCCCTGTACTCACTGACTAGTACTGTGTCCTCCAGAATTCATCCCTGTACTCACTGACTTACACTGTCCCATTCACCCAAATCCCTTTACTCACTGACCTACACTGTCCCATTCACCTATCACCCCGTACTCACTGACCTATGCTATCCCATTCACCCAAATCCCTTTACTCACTGACCTACACTGTCCCATTCACCCATCACCCCTGTACTCACTGACCTACGCTATCCCATTCACCCAAACCCCTGTACTCACTGACCTACACTATCCCATTTATCCATCACCTCTGTAAGCACTGACCTACACTGTCCCGTTCACCCAACACCCCTCTACTCACTGACCTAACACTGTCCCATTCACCCACACCTCTGTAATCACTGACCTACACTTTCTCATTCACCCATCGCCCCTGCACTCACTGCGTTGCACTCTCCCATTCACCCATCATCCCTGGACTCACTGACCTACACTGTCCCCTTCACACATCACCCCTCCACTCACTGACCTACTGTCCCCTTCACCCATCACCCCTGTCCTCATTGTCCTACACTGTCCCATTACCCATTCACCCCTGTAATCACTGACCTGCACTGTTCCATTCACCCATCACCCCCATAATCATTAAACCACACTATCCCATTCCTCATTCACCCCTGTACTCACTGACTTGCATTGTCCCATTCCCCCATCACCCCTGTATTCACTGACCTACACTATCCCATTCACCCATCATCCCAGTTCTCACTGACTTACACCATCCCATTTACCCATTCCCCGTGCACTCACTGTGCTATTCTGTCCGCTTCACCTATCACCCCGTACGCGCTAACTTACACCGTTCCATTCACCCATTACATGGAACTCACTGACCTGAACTATCCCGTTCAATCATCATCCCCTGTACTCATTGACCTGCACTGTCCCACTTTTCCACATCCCTGTATTCACTGACCCTGCACTGTCCCCTTCACCCATCACCCCTGTATTCAGTGACCTACAATGCCCCATTCACACGTCACCCCTGTAGTCACTCACATAGACTGTCCCGTTCACCCATCACCCTTTTACTCCGTCACATTGTCCCGTTCACCCATCACCCTTTTACTCCCTCACATCGATAGTCCCGTTCACCCATCACCCGTATACTCACTGGCCTACACTGTCCCCTTCACCCATCATCCCATGGGGATGTAGGACGGCACGGTGGCTCAGTGGTTGACAGTGCTGCCTTACAGCACCAGGATCACAGGTTCAATTCCAGTTTGGGCAACTGTCGGTGTGGAGTTGTCACTTTCTCCCAGTGTCTGCTGGGTTTCCTCCGGGTGCTCCGGTTTCGTCCCACAGTCCAAAGATGTGCAGGTCAGGCAAAATGGCCATGTTAAATTGCCCGTAGTGTTAGGTTCATTAGTCAGTGGGTGGGTTATTCTCCGGAGGGTCAGTGTGGATTGTTGGGCCGAAGGGTCTTTTTCCACACTGTAGGGAATCTAATGTAATCATCATCCCTGTTCTCGTTAACCTACACTGATCCATTCATCCATCACCCCTATACTCACTGACCTTTACTGTCCTGTCCACGTATAATCCATGTATTCATTAACATACACTGTTGTGGTTCTGTTCGCTGAGCTGGGAATTTGTGTTGTAGACGTTTCGTCCCCTGTCTCGGTGACATCCTCAGTGCTTGGGAGCCTCCTGTGATGCACTTCTGTGATGTTTCCTCCGGCATTTATAGTGGGTTGTCTCTGCCACTTCCGGTTGTCAGTTCCAGTTGTCCGCTGCAGTGGTCGCTATATTGGGTCCAGGTCGATGTGCTTATTGATTGAATCTGTGGATGAGTGCCATGCCTCTAGGAATTCCCTGGCTGTTCTCTGTTTGGCTTGTCCCATAATAATAGTGTTGTTCCAGTTGAACTCATGTTGTTTGTCAGTTCGACTGGGACAACACGACTATTATAGGACAAGATTATAGAACAATCTCAAATGGAATAGAGATAGATTGCCTCAATCTATGCACACTTTGCTGATGGAGTTCAGTGTCAGGAAAAGTGTGGTCATTTGGCCAGAGGAATCAAATTTCCTGTTTGTTATTTAAATGAAGAGATTCTCCAAAAACAGTGGAGCACAAAGGGACGTGGGTATTCTTGTGCATGAAACTGAAAACTTTAGCATAGATGTACAGCAAGTAATTAAGACAGCAAATGGAATTTTGGCCTTTATTTTGAGGCGGCTGGACTTTTTTTATTTACAAGAGAAGTCTTGTTATGATTAGATTCCCTACAGTGTGGAAACAGGCCCAACCAGCCCACACTGACGCTTCAGAGAGTAACCTAACCAGATCCATTTTCTCTGACTAATGCACCTAACACTATGGGCAATTTAACATGGCCAACTCATCTAACCTGCAGGTCTTTGGACTGTCGGAGGAAACCCACACAGACATAGGGAGAATGCACAAACTCCACACAGTCATCTGAAGCTGGAATCGAACCTGGGAGCCTGGTGCTGTGAGGCAGCAGTGCTAACTACTGAGCCACCCTGCCACCCATAACTGTAACACTATTGATGAAACTATACCTGGAGTACTGTGTGCAATTTTGATCCCAAACTTAGGAGAGGATGTACAGCATTGGAGACAGTTTAATAAAGATTCACAAGGCTGATTCATGGGATAAACATTTCAGTTCTTGAACACATAAAGACATAAAGACACATAGTGCACAAAGATCCAGTCCATAAATGTTTGGCGTAATACTGGTCGTCTTCAAATTCATGATTCAGAGAAGACTTGAAAGGTAGATGTCGAGAAGTAGCTTCTACTCGTGTTTGCATCTCCTATTAGGGGACTCATGTTTCAGTTAGTGGTCCCTGACACTTTAAGATGTGAAGGTACTTCTTCTCTCAGACGTTATTGAATGCCTGGAATTCTCTACCCAGAGAATCCTGGATGCTAGTTCACTGGAAGAATCTAAAGAGGAGATGGATAGCATTTTGAAATACCATGAAGTTGTTGACAATGAAAAGCTGTCACAAAAGAAACGCTGAGGTCTGTGGTAGGTCAACCTTGATCGTAGTGAATGGTGTGAAAGGTTGAGGCACTGAATGGTCTTCTCCTGTTAACTGAAGGCCTCATCAGTCTTCAGCAAGGGATTTTTTTTTTCTGTCTATCTCCTCCCCGAGCTCAGTGTCAAGCTATGGCTGAAGATGCTGTGTGAAGCATTTTGTGACATTTTCCTGTGTTGAAAGCATCATGTAAATGCTAGTTATTGTTGCTTGTGGTAAACCAATGAATTTATCATTCTAAGATACAGAGATTTACATAATTCTGGTTTCGGTTCCTGAGCCTTCGTCTATCCTGATCTTTGTAGTCACACTCTTTCTCAGTCCAAAACATGCAGACACACTGCCCATTAATATCCCTAATGTCGCAGTCTTTCTGATGAGAGGTGATTTGTGTTTGACTGCCAGACAGAATTACTGCTGCTCTGTCCTATACCAATGCCAGTAATCACTCAGTTGGTTAACTTTGTGTCTCACACATTACTTTGCAGGTTGTCAATGGGATGTATAACAGGGAAACGGGCAAATTTTTCCTCTTGGTCTGTGCTGCTGTTTATGTACCACATGATCCTCCTCCCACCCACGACATTGAAAACTGTCAGCATTCCCTATGTTTTTATCTTTCATGCACTTGTAGAGCTTCCCTGTGAAATGTGTCAAAACATTACAACACAGAAGAAGGCTGTTCAGCTCTTTGTCTCTATGTGGCGATATACCTGTGAAATTTCTCTCCTCTGCTCCATGCAGTAACAACCTCAACTTTCTGGTCAATATATAAAGACTTTTTTGTGACACCCTCATTTTTTGTATTTATCACTGCCATTCATTGGTAACGAGGTTAAAACCAATGACTGCAGATGCTGGAAACCAGATTCTGGATCAGTGGTGCTGGAAGAGCACAGCAGTTCAGGCAGCATCCAAAGTGCAGCAAAATCGACGTTTCTGGCAAAAGCCCTTCATCGTGAATAAAGGCAGTGAGCTTGAAGCGTGGAGAGATAAGCTAGAGGAGGGTGGGGGTGGGGAGAAAGTAGCATAGAGTACAATGGATGAGTGGGGGAGGGGATAAAGGTGATAGGTCAGGGAGGAGAGGGTGGAGTGGATAGGTGGAAAAGGAGCTCGGCAGGGAGGACAAGTCCGGACAAGTCATGGGAACAGTGCCTAGCTGGAAGTTTGGAACGAGGGTGAGGTGGGGGAAGGGGAAATGAGGAAACTGTTGAAGTGCACATTGATGCCCTGGGGTTGAAGTGTTCCGAGGTGGAAGATGAGGCGTTCTTCCTCCAGGCGTCTGGTGGTGAGGGAGCGGCGGTGAAGGAGGCCCAAGACCTCCATGTCCTCGACAGAGTGGGAGGGGGAGTTGAAATGTTGGGCCACGGGGCAGTGTGGTTGATTGGTGCGGGTGTCCCAGAGATGTTCCCTAAAGCACTCTGCTAGGAGGCGCCCAGACTCCCCAATGTAAAGGAGACCGCATCGGGAGCAACAGATACAATAAATTATATTAGTGGATGTGCAGGTAAAACTTTGATGGATGTGGAAGGCTCATTTAGGGCCTTGGATAGAGGTGAGGGAGGAGGTGTGGGCACAGGTTTTACAGTTCCTGCGGTGGCAGGGGAAAGGGCCAGGATGGGAGGGTGGGTTGTATGGGGGCGTGGACTTGACCAGGTCATCACGGAGGGAACGCTCTTTGCGGAAAGCGGAAAGGGGTTGGGAGGGAAATATATCCCTGGTGGTGAAGTCTTTTTGGAGGTGGCAGAAATGTCGGCGAATGATTTGGTTTATGTGAAGGTTTGTAGGGTGGAAGGTGAGCACCAGGGGCATTCTGACCTTGTTACGGTTGGAGGGCGGGGTCGGAGGGTGGAGGTGTGGGATGTGGACGAGATGTGTTGGAGGGCATCTTTAACCACATGGGAAGGGAAATTGCGGTCTCAAACGAAGGAGGCCATCTGGTGTGCTCTATGGTGGAACTGGTCCTCCTAGGAGCAGATACGGCGGAGGCAGAGAAATTTGGTATATATGGGATGTCATTTTTGCAAGAGGTAGTTTGGGAAGAGGCATAATCCAGGTAGCTGTGGGAGTCGGTGGGTTTGTAAAAAATGTCAGTGTCAAGTTGGTCGTCATTAATGGAAATGGAGAAGTCCAGGAAGTGGAGGGAGGTGGCAGATATGGTCCAGGTAAATTTAAGGTCAGGCTGGAATGTGTTGGTGAAGTTGATGAATTGCTCAACCTCTTCGTGGGAGCACGTGGTGGCGCCAATGCAGTCAGCAATGTAGCAGAAGAAGAGGTGAGGAGTGGTGCCGGTGTAATTATGGAAGATCAACTGTTCTACGTAGCCAATAAAGAGACAGGCATAGCTGGGGCCCATACATGTGCCCATGGCTATCCCTTTGGTCTGGAGGAAGTGGGAAGATTCAAAGGAGAAATTGTTAAGGGTGAGGACCAGTTCGGCCAAACGAAATAGAGTTTCGGTGGAAGGGTACTGTTGGGGACCTCTGCAGTGGAAAAAATAGAGGGCTTGGAGGCTCTGGTCATGGCGGATGGAGGTATAGAGGTATTGGATATCCATGGTGAAGATGAGGCATTTGGGGCCGGGGAAACGGAAGTCTTGGAGGAGGTGGAGGGCGTGGGTGGTGTCTTGATTGTATATGGGGAGTTCCTGGACGAGGAGGGATAGGACAATGTCGAGGTAGGTAGAGATGTGTTCAGTGGGGCAGGAGCATGCTGAGACAATGGGTTGGCCAGAGTGGTCAGGCTTGTGGATCTTGGGAAGGAGGTAGAACAGGGCAGTGTGGGGATCCCGGACTGTGAGGTTAGAAGCTGTGAGTGGGAGATCTCCTGAGGTGATGAGGTTCTATATAATCTGGGAGATGATGTTTTCGTGATGGGGGGGTAGGGTCATGGTCGCGTGTCAGTAGGAAGAGGTGTCCTCGAGTTGGCTTTTGGCTTCAGCTGTGTAGCGGTCAGTGCACCAGACTACCACTGCGCCCCTTTATCCGCTGGCTTAATGGTGAGGTTGGGATTGGAGCACAGGGATTGGAGGGCTGCACGTTGTGAGGGTGAGAGGTTGGAGTGGGGGAGGGGGCTAGACAGGTTGAGGCGGTCAATGTCCCGTTGGCAGTGGGAAATGAAGACGTCGAGGGCGGGTAATATGCCAGCGCGGAGTGTCCAGGTGGATGCAGTTTGTTGGAGCTGAGCGAAGGGGTCCTTGGAAGGTGGGTGGGAATCCTGATTGTGAAAGTAAGCTCGGAGGCGGAGACGTCATAAGAATTGTTCGACGTCACGGTGTGTATTAAATTCATTGATGCGTGGGCGGAGGGAGATGAAGCTGAGTCCTTTGCTGAGGACTGATCGTTCGTCCTCAGTGAGGGGGAGGTCTGGAGGGATGGTGAAAACTCGGCAGGGCTGGGAGCTGGGATCTGGTGTGGGTGTGGAGCTGGGAGTAGGGTCGGAGCAAGTAACTGGAGTGGGTGTGATGGTGGGGGGAATGGGGGTGGAGTCATGAGCAGGGGTAGTGTTCCCCTCGGGGTTCTGGGGGGTGGGGATAGTGACAATGGGGTCTGTGGGGGGCATGCCATCAGAATGCAGGTGAGTGGCGCTGATTCCCCTGGACTCGGAAACGACTCAGACGCAATTAGCGATGCGGCTGATACAGCTACCACCCCCACGCTGATTGATGATGTCACGTCCGCCACCATCATTACCACTCCCACAGCCACTTCCGCCCCTTACAATTCCTCATGCATCACACGTGACATCATGTCCGCCCCTCACATCATCATTGATGCCATATGCTCAATGACTTCCACCACCCCTACTGCCGTGGTCACCACCACTTCCACCCCCACCAGTGCCACTCACCTGCATTCTGCTGACACACCCCCCACAGACCCCACTGTCACTATCCCCACTCCCCAGAACCCCAGGGGAACACTACCCCTGCTCAGGACTCCACCCCCATTCCCCCCACCATCACACCCACTCCAGTTACTGGCTCCGACACCACTCCCAACTCCATACCCACATCAGATCCCAGCTCCCATCCCTGCCGAATTTTCACCATCCCTTCAGACCTCCCCCTCACTGAGGACGAACGTTCAGTCCTCAGCAAAGGACTTAACTTCATCCCCCTCCGTCCACGCATCAATGAATTTAATATACGCCGTGAAATCGAACAATTCTTCCATCGCCTCTGCCTCCGAGCTTAATTTCACAATCAGGATTCCCGCCCACTTCTGAGGACCCCTTCACCCACCTCCAATACAGGACACCCGCGCTGGTCTATTACCTGCCCTCAACCTCTTCATTTCCAACTGCTGCTGGGACATTGACCGCCTCAACCTGTCTACCCTCCTCCCCGAGTCCAACCTCTCACCCTCATAATACACAGCCCACCAATTCCTCTGCTCCAATCCCAACCTCCCCATTAAGCCAGCGGAAAAAGGGGGCACCGTGGTAGTCTGGCGCATTGACCTCTACACAGCTGAAGCCAAACGGCAACTCGGGGACACCTCTTCCTACGTCCCCTCGACCATGACCCCAACCCCCAGGACCAAACCATCATCTCCCAGACCATAGAGAACCTCATCACCTCAGGAGATCTCCCACCCACAGCTTCCAACCTCATAGTCCTGGAACCCTGTTCTACCTCCTTCCCAAGATCCACAAGCCTGACCACCCCAGCTGACCCATTGTCTCGGCATGCTCCTGCCCCACTGAACTCATCTCTACCTACTTTAACACTGTCCAATCCCCCCTAGTCCAGGAACTCCCCACATACGTTTGAGACACCACCCACGCCCTCCACCTCCTCCAAGACTTCAGTTTCCCCGGACCCCAATGCATCATCTTCACCATGGATATCCAATGCCTCTACACCTCCATCTGCCATGACCAGGGCCTCAAAGACCTCTATTTATCTCTCTCCAAAGTTCCCTAACAGTCCCCTTCCACCGAAACTCTCATTTGTTTGGCCGAACTGGTCCTCACCCTTAACAATTTCTCCTTTGAATCTTCCCACTTCCTCCAGATCAAAGGGGTAGCCATGGGCACACGTATGGGCCCCAGCTATGCCTGTCTCTTTATTGGCTACATAGAACAGTTGATTATACCGGCACCACTCCCCACCTCTTCTTCCGCTACATTGATGACTGCATTGGCGCCACCACGTGCTCCCGCGAGGAGGTTGAGCAATTCATCAAATTCACCAACACATTCCACCCTGACCTTAAATTCACCTGGACCATCTCTGACACCTCCCTCCATCATTAATGGAAATGGACCTCTCCATTTCCATTAATGATGACCGACTTGACACTGACATATTTTTACAATCCCACTGACTCCCACAGCTACCTGCATTACACCTCTTCCCACCTACCTCTTGCAAAAATGCCATCCCATATTCCAAATTCCTCCACCTCCGCCGTATCTGCTCCAGGAGGACCAGTTCCACCACAGAACACACCAGATGGCCTCCTTCTTTAGAGACCGCAATTTCCCTTCCCACAAGTTTAAAGATGCCCTCCAATGCATATCGTCCACATCCCGCACCTCTGCCCTCAGACGCCACCCCTCCAACCGTAACAAGGGCAGAACGCCCCGGTGCTCACCTTCCACCCTACAAACCTTCGCATAAACCAAATCATTCGCCAACATTTCTGCCACCTCCAAAAAGACCCCACCACCATGGATATATTTCCCTCCCCCCCACTTTCCGTTTTCCGCAAAGACCGTTTCCTCCGTGATGACCTGGTCAGGTCCATGCCCCCCTACAACCCACCCTCTCATCCTGGCACTTACCCCTGCCACCACAGGAACTGTAAAACCTGTGCCCACACCTCCTCCCTCACCTCTATCCAAGGCCCTAAAGGAGCCTTCCACATCCATCAAAGTTTTACCTGCACATCCACTAATATAATTTATTGTATCTGTTGCTCCTGATGCAGTCTGCTTTACATTGGGGAGTCTGGGCGCCTCCTAGCAGAGCGCTTTAGGGAACATCTCTGGGACACCCGCACCAATCAACCACACTGCCCGTGGCCCAACATTTCAACTCCCACTCTGCCGAGGACGTGGAGGTCTTGGGCGTTCTTCACCGCCGCTCTCTCACCACCAGACGCCAGAAGGAATAATGCCTCATCTTCCGCCTCGGAACCCTTCAACCCCAGGGCATCAATGTGCACTTCAACAGTTTCCTTATTTCCCCGTCCTCCACCTCACCCTACTTCCAAACTTCCAGCTCGGCACTGTCCCCATGACTTGTCCGGACTTGTCTTACCTGCCGAGCTTCTTTTCCACCTATCCACTCCACCCTCTCCTCCCTGACCTATCACCTTCATCCCCTCCCCCACTCACCCATTGTACTCTATGCTACTTTCTCCCACCACCACCCTCCTCTAGCTCATCTGTCCATGCTTCAGGCTCACTGCCTTTATTCCTGATGAAGGGCTTTTGCCAGAAACATCGATTTCATTGCACTTTGGATGCTGTCTGAACTGCTGTGCTCTTCCAGCACCACTGATCCATTCATTGGTAATCCCTATTCATACACAAATGGAAAACATCTTCTTTCCAACTGCCTGGCCAATTCTCTCGTAATTTTAAAGTACATTTTCATTTGCTTCTCTGTTTTCTCTTTTCTGGAGCAATCTGCCTCAAACTGTCCAATCATTTGAGCAAAGTTAGAATCTCTCAGGTTTTAGTATCATTCTTAAAAGCTTCTTTGGAATTCCTGTACTATCCTTCTTACAATCCACAGACCAGACCGATGCGCAATGCTCCCAGTTTGGTCTGACCATTGGCAACATCACGGTGAATCTCCTCTGCACCCATTGCAGTATTATCACATTCTTTCTTTCGAGTGGTGGCCAGACCTGCACACACTACTCCAGCTCTGGCCTCACCAACAATCTGAACAGCTCAAAATAACCTCCCCATTCTATTAATCGATGCCTTGAATAATAAAGCATCCTGTATGTTCTTAATTATCTTTTTAAACTCTCCTTCTGCTGTTGCCCCTCCTCCATAACGTTACCTGTCTCTCCATCTATCCTTATGTCACCTGCAAGCTTCGCAACAAAGCCTCAGTTTCTTCATCCAGATCGTTAATGTGCAACATGAACAGTTCTGATTCCAACACTGTACTTTGTAATCCTGGAAGATATTGTTTTATTTCTCATCTCAGCATCCTGTCAGTCAACTAATCCTCTGTCCATGTCAATATCTTGCCCCGAACACCTTGTGGCATCTTATCAAAGGCCTTCTGGAACTCCAAATGCATCACATCTGATGGCTTCCCTTTATCTAACTTGTTCGTTACCTTTTTGAAGAATTCTAACAGAATTATAAGGAATCACAACTGTTTGATGAATTTATGCTGGCTTGGCCCTATTTTACCATCTACTTCCAGGTAGTCTGTAATCCCGACCTTAATGATGGGTGTAAAATATAACCATTGACGGAGATCTGTCTAAACAGCCGATAATTGTCTGTCTTCTACCTCCCTCCTGCCTTTAACAGAGTGTTATATTTGACATTTCCCTATCTTTGCGCTCTCGTCCCCTTAGTATGTGTTTTATTCCTTGGAATGGATTTTTGTTGTGCTTCCTGAATTACTGCCAGAAGCGCCAACCAGTGCTGCTCCACCACCTTTCCTGCTAGGCCTTCCTTCCAAACAGCTCTGGGCAGCTCCTCACTCATGTCTTTGGAGCTACACTTAGTCAACTGTAAATTAGACCTGATTCTAGCTTCTCACTCTCACACTTCAGGGTAACATGGATTATATTGTGGTCACTGCTTCAAGGTTGACCTTTATCTTCAGCTCTGTCATCAAGTCTGCTTCATTGCACATCACAAAATTCAGAATTACCTGTTTGCTAATGGGCTCTGCCACAAGTCCTGAATAAGGGCTCATGTCTGAAACGTCGATTCTCCTGCTCCTTGGATGCTGCCTGACCTGCTGCGCTTTTCCAGCAACACATTTTCAGCTCTACCACAAGTCCATTTGCTCATGGGCTCTGATCCAAAATAGCTTCTTGTATACATTCCACAAATTCCTTTTCTTGGATCCTCAGCCTACCTGATTTTCCCAAACCACCTGCACATTGACGTCCCTCACAGTTATTGTAATATTGCCTTTCTTCCATGGCTTCTATATTTTCTGATTTGTTTTCTGCCTCACATCCCAACTACTGCTAGGAGTCCTGCACACACCTCCTACAGGGACATTTTTTTCCTTTACTGTTCATCATCTCTGCCCAGACAAATTGTACACTTTCTGAACATATGTAACTTCTTGCAATTGATTTAATTTAATTTCTTAATAACAAGATATCCCTTCTCGCCCTGCCTATCTGTCTGTCCTTTTAATGGAACATATATTCTCAGGTATTTATTTGCCAGCCCTGATCCCCTTGTAGCTATGTTTCTGTAAAACTCACAACACTGTAGCCAGCAATTTCAAACTGAGCTACAAGCCGATTTACTTTGTTTTATGTACTGTATGCATTTTAAGTGCAACACTCTCAGTGGGATTACTGACCTGCTCCATGCTCTGTCTCCTTTTACTGGTTCTGGAAACTTTAAAAACCTCTCCTGAGCCTTCCCCTATTTAACTAGCTTCTGGTCTTGTGGCCACACAGTTGGACCTTACCGCTTGGATCCTGGACGCTGAATGGTTCAGGTGGACCCTATCCCAGTGGGGCAGTTCCTTCCTATCTTAATACTGCTGCTTGTGCCCCATGAAACTGAACCTGTTTTTCCTGCCCTGCTCCTTTACTTTATTTCCCAATATTGTCTTCTTTCTACGTCAATTTGCACATAGCTCGGGAAATGAGCCGGAGAGTATAGCACTTGAGGTCCTCCCCTTCAAGTTGGTTCCCACTTCCTGATATTCCCTGCACAAGACCACTTTTTATTTTATTTAATAATGAAACAAGGGTAGAGATGCTGACATTGAAGTTGTTAGATTCACTGAGTCGCTTGATTTTTCTGCAGATGTTTCAATTCCCACCTGGATGACATCTTCAGTGCTGTGTAGCTATCGGATGAAGCACTGTTATTGTTGTTTATATGGCTCTGTCTGTCAGCAGATATAATCCCTGGGCAGATCACAACAACAGCACTTCATCCAGAGGCAACACAGCACTGAAGATGTCACCCAGTCGGGAGACGAAATGTTGGCAGGAAAATCAAGCAGCTCCACGAACTGACCACCACCTTCAACCACAACCCCAGCTACATATTTTCACAGAAACCTTAAATGGTTAAATACAATAGGATAAGTCAAATGAAATAACCATATCACCTCATTGTTTTTGATTGTAATGTGTAAGATACTCTCAAAATAACATCAAAGTTTAAATATGATGCAATATATTGTTTGGAGAGTGTGTCATTGTGGAAATGGTTTGATGAAAACTGGTGTTGACATAACGTACAGGTGTCGTCCAGTCAGTGACAGGAGCCCAAGGAATTGAATGACAGTAACATGGAGCTCAGGGCACAATCAGATCAGCCCCAATCTTATTGACTGGTGGGATAGATTTGAAGGGTCGAAAGATCTCATAATGGACATTAATCAGATGTGATTCGTACAAAATTCAAATATACTTCCCCCTCTCGTGTGTTACATACTGGAGGACTGATATTTTCTTGAACCTGGCAAATTGTTTGCAACATTATATGAATCATCCTGTAATCAAGATCATCCAGAAAATTTCAAAAGTGACACTCTCGGAATATTCTACAATTGACATTATTTGTGAACAGCTGGACATCAGTTAGTTAAAATAAAAGACAAGATCCCAAGGGAAGAAATCCTGTTCTAAGGAGAAGGAAACTCAGGTGACTGACTGTGTGGAGTTTGCACGTTCTCCCCATGTCTGCGTGGGTTTCCTCCGAGTGCTCCGGTTTCCTCCCACAGTCCAAAGATGTGCGGGTCAGGTGAATTGGCCATGCTAAATTGCCCATAGTGTTAGGTAAGGGGTAAATGTAAGGGTATGGGTGGGTTTCGCTTCGGCGGGTCAGTGTGGACTTGTTGGGCCGAAGGGCCTGTTTCCACACTGTAAGTCTAATCTAATCTAATCTGAAACACTTTTGAAATCCCCTCAGGCAGTTAAAGTGGTGAATACATTTTCCCTGCATTTACATTTCTTCAAAACAGAGGATCAACCACAATTTAGAGTAAAAGACAGAAATTTTCAACCTCCGTTGCCTTCAGGGAATTGGGAGAGAACCCTCCAGAACAGCAACGTTTTCACCTTCTGTCTTAGGAACTGTAAAGAAATGACCTGTGTCTGCTCTTGGGTGATCGAGTGTGTAGGAATGTTCCAGACACACATCCGTAAGAACAGATGGTGTCTCTGTGTTTGGGGAGGCAGTACTTCTTTTGTGTTAAGTCACACTTCTGTCAAAAATTCGAAACTCATCATATCAATATTTCAGCACTAATTATTTAAGTAAATCTCTGAATACAATAACTCATTTGAAAATCTCATTGTGTCATCAATAAAACTGGTAACTTTGCCTCCAAGTTGATGTGTAATGTGTTTGTTTTCTTCCTCACAGTTAATGTAGTGACGATCTACATCCTGCTTTATAAAGATTGTGGATTATCTCCATGTGTCAGACGTTACCTGGGGGCCATGGCAATGGCGGATCTACTGGTCATTATCCTCGACCTGATATTGAGGCACATTCCCATTGTTTTTCAGGATCAGTTTTATTTCCTACTGGACATCCCCGTGTGTAATATCCACGCCATCCTCATTTATGTCGCTACTGACTGTTCTGTCTGGTTCACCGTCACTTTCACCTTTGATCGATTTGTGGCCATTTGTTGCCAGAAGTTGAAAAGTAAATATTGCAGTGAGAAAACGACAGCTGTGGTTCTGGGAACAGTGACTGTGCTGAGTTGTTTGAAGAACATTTTCTGGTATTTTATGCTCACAAGTGGGTATTGGCTAGGAAACGACCCCTGGTTTTGTTCTGTAACAATCATTGTTTATCACTCTCCAGTCTGGGTAACAATCGAGTTCCTCCACCATATTCTAAACCCAGCTCTCCCATTTTTCGTGATTCTCCTGCTCAATGTTTTCACCGTCAGACACATTTTAGTGACCAGCAGAGCCCGCAGGAGACTCCGAGCTCACACCAACGGGAACATTCAGTGTGATACTGAAATGAAGAGTCGCAAAAAGTCCATCATTTTATTATTTGTGATTTCGGCCAATTTCATCCTGTTATGGTCAACATTAATGGTCTATTCTCTATGGCACCGGATGAGTTATTTTGGCTATGGCTCTGCTTATCTACATCTCTTTATGCAGGAATTAGGCTTCATGCTGCAGCTCCTCAGTTGCTGCACAAACACTGCGATTTATGCCGTGACCCAGACTAAGTTCAGGCAGCAGCTAAAGACTGTGCTGAAATCTCCCTTTAATAAAATTCACCAATCAATCAAATTCAGTCATTAATCAATCTATCCAGGGTTTGCTCACTTCAATTCCATTTTTTGCAGCAGTAAAGCAGAATTTCATGAAAATAACAGTGAATGTTGTGCTGGCTTGTCCAAACATATACAACAGGTTGCAAAGACATATTTCAAAATTACTTTCAACTCAGAGGCTACTAAAAAAACAGTCACCATCCACTGTCTGCACCTGTAGTTTCAATTTTTAAAGAATAAAAACTTTCACTAAATAGTGCCAAGCAGCAGAGTGAATTTTTTTGCTGTTTGTCTTCGTGTTGAAGAAGTTGAGCTGGAGAAAGACAAACACAGCCCCAAGTCCTGGTCCTCATAAACTAAGCGGGGACAAATGCGAAAATCAGGAGTTGGGTTGAAGTCACTCTGCCCTTGTTTTTACCTCTGGTATCATCCACTCTAGGCTGGCCATGGCATAATCCATCTCTCTCCCCTGCTCCCCCTTGCGCCAGATCTCTTCTGACTCTAACAATGTCCTCCTCAGCCTTGCATGCTCCTTTTTTCTCTGTCTCTTTTTTACTGCCACTCTCTCCACCTTTTTCTTTTACTCAATCTCCCTCTTGCACACTCTCAACCTTTTCAATCTCCAACCTCTCCTAATTCCATTGCACTTTCCATATCGCTTGTTGCTAAGAGAACAGACTGAGGATGGCTTACAGTTCTCCTCACTGACACTTTCTCTTCCTCTCTTACAAAATGTCCCTCTCTCTCTTTCGGTAAATAATACATATCACTCTTCCTGTTACACTGATCCCCTGTCTCTTCCTTTCTGTCTCATTGCCCCTCTCTCTCCGTCCTCCATCAAACAGTCTCTCCTTCTCTGATGTCTATCGCTCGGACAATCTCTCTGGCCCTTTCATGCTCACACTGCCACTCACTATCTTACCATCCATCCCTCTCTTTCTGTCACTGAACCCCTCACTGTCCTCCTCTCACTCTCTCTCCCTCATTTTGTCCATCTTTTTCTCTCACTTTCTCTCTCTGATTCAATGTCATTCCCTCTCCCTGTTCTCCTCTCTCTCACTGTCCCATTCTCTTCCTGATAGGAATTAAGGGTTACGGTGAGAGGGCGGGTAAGTGGAGCTGAGGCCACAAAAACAAAATCAGCCATGACCTTATTGAATTGTAGAGCAAGCTTGAAGGCCAGATGGTCTCCTCCTGCACCTAATTATTTTCTTATGTTCTCATTGTCCCATTGCTCCTCTCTCGGCAAAAGTGAGGACTGCAGATGCTGGAAACCAGAATCTAGATTAGAGTGGTACTGGAAAAGCACAGTAGGTCAGGTAGCATCCGAGGAGCAGGATAAAGGACTTTTGCCCGAAACGTCGATTGTCCTGCTGCTCGATGCTGCCTGTCCTGCTGTGCTTTTCCAGCACCACTCTAATCTATCCTCACTGCTCCTCTCTGTCTGACTCCCCTCTGTTACACTCTCTCTCTGTCTCACGGTGTCTCTCTCCCTCTCTCTCACATTGCCCATCCCTCCACCCCCGGCTGTCTGTCTCAATGTCTCTTTCTCTCTTTCCCACTGTCCCTTTCCCTCTCTCACACACAGCCACTCCTTCTCTCTGTCTATTTTCTCACATGGAGGTCAAACCTCTCTGTTCATTAAAGATCACTTCACTTCGGAATCTGTTAAAATGTGAGTGAAAAATAACAACTTATTTTCAAACTCTAATAGTGAACACCAGGAAAGACTATTCATAAATCCAAGAACACGCCCCCCCGCCTTTTCCTAACTACTTAGTATCTGACACCAACTTTATAAAAAAAGTCCCAATACTACAATGATTAAACAATACATGAACTTAATCTCAAGACCAGGCCGCCTTTGTCTTTTTGATGATATGCCTGAAATGTTGATTCCCATGCTCCTTGGATGCTGTCTGACCTGTTGTGCTTTTCCAGCACTACACTCTCCACTCCGATCTCCAGCATCTGCGGTCCTCACTTTCTCCTAGTCTCTGTCTTCAGTCTTCCATCTGCTGAGCTCCCTGGGTCTTCTTATTTCTTTTTACTGTGAGGATGTTTTGCATGAAAAGGTACCTTTGATAGAGAGTGTGTTCTCATCTCTTTGAGCGCAAGATTTTACATGGTCAGTTAGCTCTCTGGCTCTACGGCAGTTGCTTGGCTGATCGATGCCAGTTGGTCTCTGACCAATTCTCAAAATGCCTGCTTTTTTTAATATCCCCAACATCATACCATCTCAATTAGCAATGTTGTTTAAACTTCAAACTCAGTTGGATTTTAGCATCCTGGCCATAATTTAAACTAATTGGTAAAATTTGAATTGTTGTCAAAACAGCAACCAAAACCCGGTTACCATTTCACAGCCAATTGTTACATGTATCTATTTTGGAACAGCACATCTCCAAGCCTCTCTATTCAGGCAGCTGAGCGTGCATTTTAGGTTTGCTTCAATATTCAGAAAACACTTTTTTAAAAAAGTGAACATACAGGCTTTTGACTTCATAACACAGCCCCCTTTAAGAAAAAAGTGAACCACCATAATGAAAAGATGACTTTGTTTTTTTCCTTTTAATTCTTAATACCATTATGATGAAATACATATGTCATTAATCTAAGTTATACATTTAATTTTACTTCCGCACACATATATAACATTGGAATCGATGCGGACAAATTTTGTCTACACCCTTTCTTTTAACTCCACGATAATGCAGCTATCACATTTTTATGACCTGGAACATGTACAATTTGATAAATAAAAGTCTATACATAAGACTCCAATGAAATAGTCTTTTATTTTTGGCTTAAAATCGTTCACATGATGTGAGAGGGTTGTGGTCCGTGTACAAAACTGTCTCCGTCACATAGTTCATCACATAAACATTAAAATACTGTAAGACCGGTACCAAACTCAATAACTCTTTTTCAATAGTAGAGTTTTTCCCTGATGGATATTAAGCTTTTTCAAGAAGTAGCCAATTGACCATTCAAATCCATCCTCACCTTCCTGCT
This sequence comes from Hemiscyllium ocellatum, assembly GCF_020745735.1. Taxonomy (NCBI): domain Eukaryota; kingdom Metazoa; phylum Chordata; class Chondrichthyes; order Orectolobiformes; family Hemiscylliidae; genus Hemiscyllium; species Hemiscyllium ocellatum. The sequence goes on from NC_083433.1 coordinate 33,369,611, forward strand.
TTAATGAAGCTCCAACTCCCACATCACCAGCATCAATTGGAAATGTGAAAGATTTTTTAAAAAATTGTGTTGCCAAAACTGGTGCAATGATTAATATGCACAGATGGGAGGCTGGGAGAATACAGCAAGCCAGGCAACATCAGGAGGTGCAGCAGTCAACATTTCGGGTGTAACCCTTCAGGACTGGGGTAGCTGCAGATGAAGGAAGAGGCGGGGACAGGATGGTGAAGTAGGATAGGTGAAGTCAGATAGAGAGTACGACCTGGTTAGTTATTGAGAGGAACGAATCCGGTTGGTGGCAGGGAGCAGTGGAAAGGAAGGCGAGTGTCTGGGAAGTGATTCAGGGGATAGGGAGGAAGGCTATTTGAGATTGTAGAACTCAGTCTTGAGTCTTCTGCCCAGACAGAAGATAATATGTTGTTCCTCCAGTAGGTGCTGTGGTTTGTTTTGGCAATGGAGGACTAATGGTGGTTAATATGGTTTTGAATTCTCAAACACCTCTGGCATTGTTCTGTCCACCAAACTTTCATGTTCTTCTATTATAAATCTGTCAGTAGTGCCACCACGATGTGAAGTTTGGTAGAAACTTTTGGTAGAATCGTCTCAGTCTCAAAAATTAAAGCACCTATTTCTTCGAGGATGTTTGTGGAAATTCCTCGATGGCCTTTGTCTTCACATTCTTTTCGATCATCGTTCCATGACCGATGTTTTATCCCAAGAACATCACTTCTGCCTTCACAAGTTCTGTTCTCTTGAGATTTGTTACCGGTTTTACTTCTTATAGTTGTTCAAAGTGCGCTGCCAACTGTACCGTGTGATCTATGTATGACTAGCTGAAGATCACTACACCATCCAGATAAACTGCACAGTTTGTTCATCAGGCCAAAACTCTGTTCATGAGTCATTGGAATGTGGGTGCTGCGTTCTTTATTCCAAAAGACATCACTTTAAACTGACAATCCATTTGGGATTCCAGACATAGAAACTTCCTTCACTTTCTCTGATAAATGTACTTGCCAATAACCATGCAAAGAGTCCAAGATGCAAGTGGCTTACCCATCTTTCTCCATACAGTCCTACAAACTTGGTATCAGCTAGGAGTGTGATTTAGTTAGGACATTGACCATCTGATAGTCCACACAAAATTATTGTGTCCCAACAGGCTTGGGAACTAACACCTTTGGCGAACTCCAGTCACTCTGAGTTGTTTTGATGATGTCTTCATTGACCATTGCATCCACTTCCTTCATATCCTGTGTGACTTTGAGAGGATTAAGCCTACAGGGGTATTGTTCTATCAGAACAGCATTCCCTATTTCCACCTCATGCGCAATAACATTAGTCTTCCCCATTCTATTCCTGTATATATCCTTATACTGCTGCAACAAACCTTTCAACTCAAGTTCTTTGCTCCTATGACAGATAGTTCATTGTCCTGTCCCATTCCTCAAGGACTTCCTCATTATTTAACGCATTTTGTGGCACATCAAAATACACACAATCTGAATTTGATTCCTCATTCTGCGGGGCAGTAATTAACATATGTTTCTCCAATTCATTGTCTCTATCATAGTAAGTTTCAACATATTCACATGACATTCCCGATACAATTTTTTTTCCATCTGGCATCTTTCCCAGTCAGCTTACTTTACTCAACTCTTTGTCAATTTGATAAGAACCATTAAACCTGGCTTTGAAAGGATCTCCTGCCACTGGTAACAATACTGATACATCATCCCCACAGGAAAACATTGGAATTTCAGAAATTTTATCTGCCACCTGCTTCATTCTATGCTGCAACCTCTTCGGGTTCTGTTTAGCTTGATCACCTATTGTCAATTCACTTGCTACCCATAATACTTTCCATCTGCATGATACCAGCCACACCATATTCTATCCATTTCTCCTCTTCACAAACCTGCCATGGCCTCTAGTTTCTTCTTCAGATTCTATCCTTAAGATAATAAGTTTCCGGAATACATTCTGAATCCTTTTCTGAGTATTCATCAATCGATATGTCTTTTATTGCTTTGTCTCTCTCTGCTGTAAGTCCGTTAGGCTTCCAAGACTAAACACCTCTGCCTGACCCTCTGCCTGTTCCAGTTTGCCCTGTACCATTACATCAAACAGGGCATCAGCTCACTGAGCCACAACTCCTTCATCGTTCTCCTTAGTTTTTACCTTTTGCTGTAACTTCTGACAATGGAATCTTCTAACTATACAGTCTGTAAAAGGTTGCAGGATATTTTTCGTTGAACTCCTCAGTTCCATGACTAGCACTGTGACGTTGTGGGACCAACTTCATGACAGTGAAGACAACTTTTCTCAGTGCCCTTCTTAAATACAGGCCCTGTAAAACTCCATGTGCTCACTCCATTACAGTGAAAACACCTGAGGCCTTACAACTCCTTTACATCCTCTTGGGTTTCGTTTTTCACCTGAGCTAAACTATTTACAGTGTGATCTACCCTTAGTTTTGTAATATAGGCTCTCCCTTTCTCCCAATTTCTGTCCCTCACTGAAGGAAATTCCTGACAGAAGCTAAGTTTCACCTTATGCACCAGTGCATATTCATCTGCTATCTTTGCAGCTCTTCTCAGTTCTTGAACTTTCTGTTCATCTACATAAGTTCTTATCATTTCTGGAAGTGAGTTTTTAAACTCCTCCAACAGAATAATCTCTCTTACAACTTCTTATATCTTGTCTATTTTTAAGATCCACACCCATCTATCAAAATAGCGATGTTCAATTCTTCTGAATTCAATGTAAGTCTGTCCTGGTTGTGTCTTTATGTTTCTGAATTGCTGTCTATACACTTCTGGTACCAATTCATAGGCACTCAAATACCCTGTTTGACATCTGCATAATCTCTTGACCTCTCTTCGGACAGTGCTGCAAATACCTCACTAGCTCCGTCTACCCATTTAGTCTGAACGAACATTACCCACAAGTTTTCTGGCCAGTCCATCTGCCGAGCCAATTTTTCAAATGAAATAAAAATGCTTCACCACCTTTCTCATCAAAATTTGGCAATGTGTTAATGTATTTGCGCACATCCCTACCTTCTCCCTCCATCTCCGTCCTGTTAACTTGATTTTCTTGACTAATTTTGACTTCTGAAGTTCAAATTTTCTTTCTTTCTTTCTTTTTGCTCAGCTAAGAATATTCTCGCCCTTTCTTTATCTTCTAACTCCCGTCGTCTCATTTGTAATTCTAACTCTGCTGCAGTTGTCTGTTTCTCTGACACACTGAAGTGCTTGACCAACTCTATTAAAATGTCAGCTCTTGCTAGTTCAACCCAATTCTAACCTTTGCGCTATTTCTAAAACATATCCTTCCTCTGTCTTCCTTAACGTTCTAGGCAAATTTGGGAAGCATCTTTAAACAGCAGATCCTCTTTAACAATATTAAATGCCATTTCCTTCACTACAAGTAACTGAAATTAAACTCATTTTCTCAACTAATTTTTATGTAAAGATCTAGGAAGCTAATTGGCAAGTGTTTAAATCTTCTGGGACCTTTCATACCCCAAATCTATTCAAATCCCAGATAATGAGCTCCCAAACTGTTACGATGGGGAGATCAAACTTCTCTGTTAATTAAAACTGAACACCCAGAAAAGCCTTGTCTCATAATCTGTTGAAATGCGAGTGACAGAGAACTCGTAGAGTATCATTGATAGAGTGTGTCTTCTAATTTCTTTGAGAGAAAGATTTTAAGTGGGCAGTCAGCTCCCTGGTTTGAAGGCAGTGGCTTGGCTGTTCGATGGCCGATGTTCTCCGAGCAATTTTCAAAATTTAGCAGAAGATTTGTAGCTCAGGTGCTTGTTGTTGTGGTTCTGTTCGCCAAGCTTGGCATTTGTGTTGCAGACTTTTCGTCCCCTGTCTACGTTTGGGAGCCTCCTGTGAAGCGCTTCTGTGATGTTTCCTCCAGCATTTATAGTGATTTGTACCTGCCGCTTCTGGTTGTCAGTTCCAGCTGTCCGCTGCAGTGGCCAGTATATTGGGTCCAGGTCGATGTGCTTATTGATTGAATCTGTGGATGAGTGCCATGCTTCTAGGGATTCCCTGGCTGTTCTCTGCTGGCTTGTCCTATAATAGTGGTGTTGTCCCAGTCGAACTCATGTTGCTTGTCATCTGAGTGTGTGGCTACTAAGGATAGTTAGTCATGTCATTTCGTGACTCATTGGTGTTCATGGATGCGGATCGTTAGTTGTCTTCCTGTTTGTCCTATGTTGTGTTTTGTGCAGTCCTTGCATGAGATTTTGTACACTACATTGGTTTTGCTTATGCTGGGTATCGGGTCCTTCGTCCTGGTGAGATGTTGCCTGAGAGTAGCTGTTGGTTTGTGTGCTGTTATGAGTCCTAGTGGTTGCAGTAGTCTGGCTGTCAGTTCAGAAATGTTTTTGATGTATGGCTAATCCTTTGGGTTGTGGCATGTCCTCATTCCATTGTCTTTCCCTTAGACATCTGTTGATGAAATTGCGGGGGTATCCGTTTTTGGCGAATACATTGTAGAGGTGTTCTTCTTCCTCTTTTTGCAGTTCTGGTGTACTGCAGTGTGTTGTGCCCTTTTGAACAGTGTCTTGATGCAACTTCTTTTGTGTGTGTTGGGGTGGATGCATTTCATAGTTTATGACTTGGTCTGTGTGTGTGGCTTTCCTGTCTTTGTGGTGAATTCTCCATTCTGTGTTCTCTGTACCATCACGTCTAGGAATGGGAGTTGGTTGTCCTTTTCTTCCTCTTTCATGAATCGGATTCCTGTGAGTGTGACGTTGATGATCCAGTGTGTCCTGGACCCAGTATATCGGCCACTGCAGCGGACAGCTGGAACTGACAACCGGAAGCGACAGGTACAAATCACTATAAATGCTGGAGGATACATCACAGAAGCGCTTCACAGAAGGCTCCCAAACACCGAGGATGCCACCTAGACAGGGTGCAACACAAATCCTCAGTTCGGTGAACAGAGCCACAACAATTTTCAAAATGCTTGTTTTTTCCTCTCCAACATCATAGCATCGTATTGGTCCAATGTTGTCAAAAAAAAATTCAAACTTGATTGGGCTTTAGTATCCTGTGCATAATTTAAACTAATTGGCTAATTTCGAACTGTTGTCAGAACAGCAATCAAAAATCAGATATCCTATTAATTGTTACATGTATCTATGTTGGAACAGCTCGTCTCCCAGCCTTTCCATATGGGCAGCTGAGCCTGCTTGCTTTTCTCATTGTACCCCCACCCTCTTCCTCTTGCTGTCATCGACACTGTATCTCTCACAATCCCTCTCTGTCACTGTCCATCTCTCTCTGTTTTCCTGTCACTATGCCTCTCTCTTTCTGTCACAGACCTTCCCCTGTCACTATGTCTCTCTGAAACGGCAAACTCTCACTCTCGCTGTCTCTATTCCCTTCTTTCTCTCTGTGTTTCGCTCTCCATTCCCCTCACTGAGTCTCTGTCCATATGTCTTATCTGTCACTCACTATCCCCTTTTGTCTCTATGTCTCAATGGCCTCCACTCCCTCTCACTGTTCTCTTCTCATTCCCAACGCCCTTGCTCTTTCTCTCTCCCCCTCCCTCTTGCATTGCTCCCCCCTCTCTTTCTCTGACTGTCTCACTTTCTTTCTGTCACAGTTCCCCTCTCACTCTCTGTCTCTCTGTCACACTCACTCTGACACAGAAAACTCAGTCTTTCACTGTCTCTGTCCCTCCATTTCTCTTTCCCTCACCCACTCAATCTCTCTCACCTTGGCTCTCTCTCACCGTCCCTGTCTGTGCAACACTCTCTCTGACACTGTCTGTCTCTATTTCCTTCTGTCTCACTATTGACTTTGCTCACGGTCTCTCTCCATCCCACAATATCACTCCCTTTCTCTCTCTCTCGTTCTCACTGTCACTCTCTAACACTCGCTCTCTCACTCTGCCTCTTTCTCTCCCTCTTCCTGTTCCTCTCTCTCATTCTTCCTCATTATTTCAGTCCTTTTCTCTCTCTCTTTCACTGTCTCCACACCCTCTCTCTAACTCAGTCTCTGTGACCCTCCTCTCATTTCCCCTTCATTTCTCTCAATACCTCTGTCTCTCTCTCTCTCTCCCTCTTTCTCAAGCACTGTCCCACTCCCCTCTCTCCCTCTCTCATTGCCACTGCCCTGTTTTTCTCTCTCTCTCTCTGACATTGTCTCCACCCCTCTTTTCCTCACCATCCTTCTCTCTCTGTTGCTATCTCTCTCTCTCCCCCCTTCAATGCCCATCTTTGTTTCTCACAGAGGTTCTCTTTGCCATACTCACTCTCTCTGACACTGCTAACTCTTTCACTATCTTTGTCCCCTTCTTTCTCTCTCCCTCTCTCATTGTCTCTCACCCTCTCTCATACACTACCCCCTTTCATCTATTCTCTTACTCTTGTCATGCCTGTCACTATCCCCATCTCTGTCCTTCTCTCACTGCCATCCCTACCCTCTTTCTCTCTCGCCATCCCACTGTCACTGTCACTGCCCCCTCCTCTTTCCATCAGAGTCCCAACCCTCTCTGTCAATCTGTCCCCCTCTCTCTCATGTCTCTGTTCCTCTCTCTCTCACACACTCTACCTCTCTCTATCAATCTTACTGTCACACTTTTCTGTCTCTCCCAATCTTTATCTCACTCTCCCTCTCTCTCACTGTCACCATCTCTTTCCAACTCTCACTGCCCCTCTCTGTGTCTCTGACTGTCCCTTTCTCTATCTTGCTGACACTCACTCCCTCTCACTCTTCCAGTCTCTCTCACCTCATCACTATGTTTTTTCCCTCCCTTGCTGACTCCCACTGCCCACTTTCTCTCCCTGTCACTCTCTATCTCTGTCTCACTCACTGTCTCTGTCGTTACTATCCCTCTCTCTCTCTGTTCCACCCACCCTAACCATCTCTCTTCCCCTCTCTATGTCCCACTCTGTTTCTCTCTCTGTCTCTCTCACTGTCCCTTCATCACTATGTCACAGTCTCTCTCTCCCTCTCTTAGTCACTGTCTCTCTCTCTCTGTCTCAGACACGCTCACTATCTATCTCACTTCCTGAACTTCTCCCTCCATTCTGCTCACTCCCACTGTCCCTCTCTCTGTCTCTCTCTAAATATTCCTCTCAATTTCTCCTTCCATCTCTCACTCAATGTTTCTCTCCCCGTGTCCCCCACTGACACTCTCTCTCAATCTCTTTCTCGCTGTCAGTCTCTATTTCCTTCTCATTATCAACCTTTCTCATTGACTCTCCCTCCCTCGATTACCTTCTTCCTCTCTCTCGCTCCCACTGAAACCCTCTCTTTCACTGTCGCTGTCTAACGCTCCCTTTCTTAATGTTCCCCTCTCTCTCTGTCTCACTGGCTTTTATTCACTGTGCTGCTCTCTCTTCCATTCTCAATGCCTCTCACTCACTCTCCCCATCTCTCCACTCTCTCTTATTGTCCTTCCCCCTCTGTCTATGGCATGGTCATTTTCACTGTCTCCTTGTCTTTTGACGTCTCTCTCACCCTTACTATTATTTCCCCTTTCTCTCTCCTGCCTCTCTACCTCACTGTCACTTTCTCTCACTTTCATTTTTCCTCTCTTGACTCTTCCTCTCTCACTGTCTCTGTCCCTTCCTGTCACTAATACTGCCTCTGCTCCCCACCCTCCTCACTGTCTCTCACCCTTCCTGTCACTGACACTGCCTCTGCTCCCCACACTCCTCACTGTCTCTGTCGCTTCTTGTCACTGACACTGCCTCTGCTCCCTGCTATCTGGCTGTCGCTGTCACACGGTTTCATTGTCCTACTATTTCTTTCTTTCCTCCGTTATTATTATTGTGTGATTTAGCTTGTTTGTCCAACTTTCTCAATAAAGTCCTCCTGTCTTGAAATTGGGCAGGAATCCGATTTTGTTAACGTGTTAACCTTCCAATAATCCACATAAATTATTGAGCCTCATTAGGTTTGCAAACTAACATGAGTGGTGAACCCCACTCACTCTGACTTTGTTCGATAGTATCTTGATTAAGCATTGCATCCACTTCCTTCTGGACCTGTGTGGCTTTGAAAGTTTTAAGCCTGTAGGGGTATTGTTTTATCAGAACATTTTTCCCTCCTTCTACCTCATGCACAATAGCATTAGTCCTCCCAGTCTTATTCCTACATATGTCCTCATATTGCTGCAACAAACCTTACAGCTGCATTCTTTTGTGCTGAGACAGATAGTTTACTAACCTATCCCATTCCTCAAGGACTTCCTCATTTTTAAATGATTTTTGAGGCACATCAAGTCCACAAAGTCTGGATTGATTCCTCATTCTGCAGGGCAGTAACTGACACCTGTTTGTCCATGTCCTTCTCTCTATTATAATAAGGTTTCTCCATAATCACATGACATACCTGATACAGTTTTTATCTATCCAGCATCTTTACCAGATAGCTTACCTGACTCACCATTTACTCAATTTCGTAGGGACCACTAAACCTGGCTTTGAATGGATCTCCTACCATTGTTAGCAATACTAACACATTATCCCCATGGGAAAATGTCAGGATTTCTGAGACTGCTAGTCCAGCACATGATATGTGCCTGTAAGCTCTCAGTGCAGAACAGCTTTCACTCTGTCTCAAAGGTACTGTACACACCTTCAACTTCATGACAAAAAAATTGCACCAGAGGTAACACAGATTGACAATATTTGACATTGAATAGATGTGAGAGTCAGCGTCGGTGGAAATGACTGAATCTCGAGACTTCCATCCATACATTTGACATTGCCTTGTTTGTGGTCCCTGGGGCTCTTCATTATGTAGTATCTGGTTAACATCGTCTCTTGCTCCTGAATGTTCAAAACGGACAGAACTGATGACTTTTCTCATTGTTCAAAACTTCTCCCACAGTGACTCCAGGTTACACAGAACACAATAATCCACCAGGACACAGGACATTTGATGGGTATCTCTCTCCTCTGCATGTGTTCCACACAGATGCACATTGGCCCCAAGTATATTTTGTTAAGTACTGTTACAACATGGTGGTGAACCCTTCTGCTAATTAAACCAAACAGACAGGAAAGCTCTCCTTGTCTCATAACCTGTTAAAGTATGAGTGGCAGAGAACTATCCAAATTCCAGTATTTAAAGAAAAATATCAACTTTATTCTTTAACACTAAAAGTGTGCATTAAACAACAACTATTTACAACTCCATGCCTCCTTTATCTACCGCCCACTCTATTGCAATATGCTGACCAATGTATCAACCATATTAAAATGATAACAACTTAATTTTCAAAACTGACTGCGGCTGTGTCTCCAATGTCGATCTTCCTCTGGCTAGATATCCACCCTGGGTCATTTTTGGTATTCGGCTGCAACGATGTTTCATTTGAGAAAGTACCTTTGACAGAGAGTATGGTGAATAGCAGTCTTTAAATGGCAGTTAGTGTTTTTTTCTCTGGCTGACTGCCCAAAATGCCTGCGTTCTTACACTCCAAGCTTCATGTTGTCTCATTGGTTCAATGTTGTCAATAATGTGAAATTCAAGTTTGATTGGGTTTTAGTATCTTGGAGCATAATTTAAGCTGATTCGTTAGATTTGAATTGTTGCGAAAGCAACTGAGGTAACTAGGTTCCAGCCAAATGTTACATAAGTCAATTTTCCAGAATACTCTGTGACCGCTAGTCAGTCACATGACAGGTGGCACGGTGGCACAGTGGTTAGCACTGTTGCCTCACAGCGCCTGAGACCCGGGTTCAATTCCCGACTCAGGCGACTGACTGTGTGGAGTTTGCACGTTCTCTCGTGTCTGCGTGGGTTTCCTCCGGGTGCTCCGGTTTCCTCCCACAGTCCAAAGATGTGCGGGTCAGGTGAATTGGCCATGCTAAATTGCCCGTAGTGTTAGGTAGGGGTAAATGTAGGGGTATGGGTGGGTTGCGCTTCAGCGGGTCGGTGTGGACCTGTTGGGCTGAAGGGCCTGTTTCCACAATGTAAGTAATCTAATCTAAACATTTCAAGTGTTTGCAAGCTTTCAGCTTTCACTCTCTCTGAAAGTTACAGTACACACTTTCGACTTCATAACACCTCCTCCCTTAAGAAAAAGAATGAACCGGTATAATGAAAAGATCAGTTCATTTCCTTTTCTATTTCTTAAACCCATTACCATGAAATATATAGGGCATTAATGTAATTTTATACTAACGTTTGCACACACGCGCACACGTGCAAATGCATTCTGTTCAATCTCATCTTTCCTTTATCCTTGAAATCTGCAATAATGCATCTGCTATCACTTTCTTACAACTCATAACATGTTTAATTTGTAAATTTAAAGACTGTAACATAGGACTCCATAAAAAAGTAGTGTCACATAGTCTTTAAATTGTTCAAAGTATATAAAAGGATTGTGATCGGCGTACACAACCAACTCTGACACATTGTTCATGACAAACATTAAAGTATTTTAAGGCCAGGACCAAACTCAATAACTCCTTTTCAATGGTAAACTATTTTCTCTAGTGAATGTTGAGTTCTTTGAAAAGTCAACAACTGGTAGTTCAATTCCATCAACATTGCCCTATAGCAGATCAGCTCCGACTCCTATGTCGTTAGCATTGATGGCAACTTTGAAGGAATGCAAAAAGTTTGGTGTAGCTAAAACTGACTTGGTGGTTAATACAGCTTTTAAATTGTCAAATGCATCCTGGCATTGTTCTGTCCACCGAAATGTTGAGCTCTTCTTCAGCAAATCTGTGTACAGTGCCACTACACAGCTGAAGTTTGGAACAAACGTCCGGTAGAATCCGTTTAGCCCCAAAGATCGAAGCACCTTTTTCATCGAGGTAGGTCAGAAATTCTTCCATTATCGATGTTATGTCCCAAGAACATCACCTGCTTTTGCAAATTCTGTTTTCTTTAAGTTTATTTCCTGATTTGTTTCTCTTAATCGCTCAAAGAGCTCTGCCAACTCTACCATGAGATCTTTCCATGACACACTAAAGATCACTATACCAGCCAAGTAGATGCACAGTTTGTTAACCCAGCCATAACTTTCATTATGAGGCTTGCGAATGAGTTGGATGCATTCTTCATTCTAAAGGGCATCACTTTGAATTGATATAAACGATTTTGGGTCACAAGCATAGAAACTTTTTTTGCTTTGTCTGACAAAGGTACCTACCAATAACCACAAAGTAAACCCAAATTTGTCATATAACTGGCTTGTCCAATTTGCTCTATACAGTCCTCCAACCTTGGTATTGGGTATGAGTCTAATATTATTAGGACGTTAACCTTCTGATAGTTCACACAAAATGGTTGAGTCCCATTAGTTTGTGAACTAATACGTTCAGCAAACTCGCTCTGACTCAGTTCAATGATATCTTCATTGAACGTCACATCCACTTCCTTCTGAACCTGTGTGGTTTTGAAAGAATTAAGTCTGTATGGAATGTTGTTTTATCAGAACAACATTCACTACTTCGTCCTCATGCACAATAACATTTCCCACCCCATGTTATTCCTACATATGTCCTCATATTGCTGCAATAAACCTTTCAGCTGCAATCTTTCTTCTGAAGACAGTTAGTTTATTTACCTATCCCACTCCCTAAGGACTTCCTCATTGTTTAACGTATTTTGAAACACATCAATTTCCATAACAACTGGATTTGATTCCTCACGCTGTGGGGCAGTAACTAACACCTGTTTCTCTAGTTCCTTCTCACTATTATAAGATTTCAACATATTCACATAGCATACCTGACACAGTTTTTATCTATCCAGCATCTTTATCAGAAAGTTTACCTAACTCAACTTTTTCTCAATTTGATATGGACCACTAAACTTGGCTTTAAAGGATCTCCTACCACTGGTACCAATACTAATAGGTCATCTCTGCAGGAAAACATTTGAATTTCAGTTTTTATGAGCCACCTGCTTCATTCTATGCTGTTTCACTAATCACCTAATCAGGTTAATGTCTCCCTCACCTCTAATGCATAATCCAAGTGAGAGATCTCCAACTTCAGACATGTTAATTTCCTTTTAATTAATTTCAAAGATCCTCTCCCTTCATGTCAAAATATTAACTCAAAGGGACTAAACTGAGGAGATTCATTTGGGGCATCTTTAAAAGCAAACAATATGAATGGGATACATTTATCCTGATAACATGATCTTCAAGGTCTTATGGCACCTTTCTAAAGCTCCCTAGAATTCAAGATGATACGTACTTAATTTAAAGAATTGTATGTGTAAGCTACCTATGACTTCCTTAAACTGCCGAGCAATGAAATTTGACTGATGATCTGACTGAATCTCTCTGGGTAGCCAATATGCGTGAAGAAAGCTACTAATTACTCTACCACCCTTTTTACCTGAATACTCCAGAATGGAATTGCCTCCAGATATCTGGTAGACACATCCATTCTGGTGAGCAAGTACTGGTTCCCATTGTTCGTTCTCAGTAGGAGACCTAAACAATCAATTATAATCCACCAGAAAGGATATTTGAGTGAAGGAATTGGCAACAAAGATGCTGGTTTATTTACTGCTTGTGGTTTAACTCACATTTGGGATGTCTGACACGTACAGCAAAAGTTGATCACGTCCTTGTGCATTCCAGGCCAATAGAAATGCTTTTGTATCTTAGCCTGAGTCTTTTGTACATCTAGACGGTCTCCTACTGGTAGTGCGTTTTCTACCCCTAACAATTCCTGTCTGTATGCTCCTGGCAAAACAATCTGGTGCACTTTGGCCCATTTCTTCTTGCGCTAACCTGCCGTGGTCTCCATTTTCATTTCAGGATTCCATCTTTAAGATAATAACCCTGAGGAATATTCTCTGCTTGCTTTTGTGAGGATGCTTATTGTCTTGTCTTTCTGTTGGAAGTCCAGGAGCCTTTCAGGACTAAACTTTTCTCTGACCCTTTGCCTGTTCAGGTTGTTCCTGCACTATTATGTCAAACAAGGTGTCTGCTGAATGAACCTCAATCCCTTCATCTTTCACTTCAGTTTTTGCTTTGTCCTGTGACTTATGATAGTGGGATCTCATTTCTACACAGTTTGGGATTATTTCAGGGTATTATTCTTATAACTTGTCAATTCCGTGGTCTTCCTTTGGCTTCTCCACAACAAGAAGTGTCACTACCACCTTGGATCCTGCTGAATTGTTCCCAAGAACAAACTGTATTCCTGGAACTGACTCTCTGTTAATCACGCCCACTGTTATCCAAGTACTGTTACTTTGGTTGGCACTCAAGCCTGATCTTACGTAGGGGAATGCTGAATTTCTGTTCACCGATTCACAGATTATCACTTTCTCAGTCACAGATCTGAAAGAGTGCAAATGGTTCATTTCTTATTATAAGAGACGCGTTACATCCTGTATCTCTCAACATTATAACTTCTCCCCCTGTTCTCCCTGAGTAAACTTTATCCAGAGAGGTGAGTTCTTGATTGAGGTCAGGCACGAACTCCATTCCTAGTCCCTGCCGAGGTAGTGCACTCTCCTGTAGCTCCTCAACATTTCTTGAGGTTTCCTTTACTACTTTCACTAATGTCACTGGTTTAGCCTCTATTACCACATAGTTTCCTATGGTGCCTTTCTTTAATAATCAGCTCTGTGACATTATGTGTCCCACTTTACTGCAGTGGAAACACCTGAGGCCTTTCACCTCCTTTCCATCTTCTTGGGTTTCCTTTTTCAACTTGCTGTAAACAAATACCAGTGTTTTCTACTCTTTCCTTCATAGTGTAAAATCTCCCCTTCTCCCAATTTTTGTCCCTCAAGGAATGAAAATCTTGCTGGAATCTAAATTTTGCCTTATGTACCTATGGATATTCTCCTGCTAACTCTGCTGCTCTTCTTACCTTTTGACCTTTCTGTTCCTCTACGTGAATTCTTACCATCTCTGGAAGTGAAGTTTTAAACTCCTCCAGCAGAATAATCTCTCTTAAAGTCTCAAAGGTCCTATCTGTCTTTAAAGCACACACCCATCTATCAAAATGACTATGTTTAATTCTTTCGAACTCAGCATAAGTCTGACATGTTTCCTGCTTTCATTTTGTGAATTATCGTCGATACACTTCTGGTACCAATTCATTAGAACTCATAATAACCTTTTTAACCTATTTATAATCTCTTGACCCTTCATCTGACAGCGGTGCAAATACCTTATTAGCTCTGCCTACCAATGTAACTGAACTAGCATTACCCACAAGTCCTCTGACCACTCCATCTGCTCAGTCAATTTTTCAGATGAAATAAAAGGGCTTCAACATCTTCCTCATCTAAATGCGGCAGTGTTTTAACATTTGTATATATCATTACCTTCTCTCTTCACCTCCGTCCTGTTAACTTGACTTTCCTGGTCACGTCATAACGTTTGTAGTTCAATTCTACACTTCTTTCTCTCTCTCTCTTTCTTTTCACTCTCTTTTCCTTTTTCTCTCCCTTTCTTTTTTCTCTCTCTCTCTCTTTTTGTCCTTCTCTCTCTCCCTTGTTTATTTTCTTTCTCCATTGTCCTCACTTGCAATTTAGTTTTTTTCTAATTTTACCTCACTTGTCTGTTTCTCTGGCACATGCATGTTTTTGAGTAATTCCCTTACAATTTCAGCTTTACTTATATTCTTGGGTAATCTGAATTCTAACCTCTTTGCTAATGCTAAAAGTATGGTCTTTCTCTTTCTAAACTTTCATGGCAAATTTGGGAACCATCTTCAAACACTAGAAGTTCTTTAACAATTTTAAAAGCCATTTCTCTCACTTTTAATCCAACCAACGACAAGTAACCGAGATTAAACAAATTGTTTCAACTACGTTTTATTTAAAGATCTAGGACACCATTTGGCAAGTGTTGAAATCTGTAGGGATCTTTTATACCCCAAATCTGTACAATACTTTCCAAATTTCAGACTGCATCTGTCCAAATCTGCGTTTCTAACACTGCTGGGGGAAATTTAACTTAATGTGTCAGGTGGAAGGGAACCAAATGAAGAGGTTAGTGGACAGTCGGGAGGTCGTAACTAAAACTTGGAAAGAATGAGATTATGAAGTCAGCATGACTAAGGAGAAGAATAGGCAGAGAACAGATAATGACTGCAAAGGGACTAGTGCTCTGAGGTGCATTTGTTTTTATTCAAGCTGTATAGCAGGTAGGGCAGATGAATTTAGGGCTTGGATTATTACCTGGGAGTATGATGTTATTGCTATTACTAAGACTTGGTTAAGGGAAGGGCAGGATTGGCAACTAAATATCCCAGGATATATATGCTTCAAGGAGATAGAGGAGTTGAGGGTGGGGGGGGGGGGGGGTGGAAAGGGATAGGGGAGTTGTATTACTGGTCAGAGAGGATATCACAGCTGTATTGAAGGAGGGTACTATGGAGGACTCAAGCTGTGAGGCAGTACGGGCCGAGCTCAGAAACAGAAATGGTGTGGTAGCAATGTTGGGGTTGTATACAGACCACCCAATGGCGAGCATGAGATAGAGGTACAAATATGTAAACAGGTTATGGAAAGACATTTGAGCACAAGTTAGTGGCGATAGTAGATTTTAATTTTTCCAACATTGACTGTTATTCACTTAGTGTTAGAGGTTTAGATGGAGGAGAATTTGTAAGGTGCATCCAGTGGGGTTTTCTAAAGCGGTATGTAAATAGTCCAACTCAGGAAGGGGTCATATTTCCCAGGATATATATGCTTCAACCTAGTGTTGGGAAATAAGCCCAGCTAGGTGGTTGGGAATAATGATCACAATTCAGTAAATTTTAGAATACTCATGGGCAAAGACAGGAGTAGTCCTAAAGACAGTGTGCTACATTGGGGGAAGGCCAACAATAGCAAAATTCGGCAGGAGCTGGGGAATGTGGATTGACAGCGACTGTTTGAGGGTAAATCCACATTTGATATGTGGGAGGTTTTTAAAGAGTGGTCAATTGGAGTGCAGGAGAGACATGTTCCTGTCAAAATGAGTGATAGAAAAGGGAAATTACAGAAAAATGAATGACAGGTGAAATTGTGAGACAAGCCATGAGGAAAAAGGAAACCTACAGAAGGTCTAGGTGACTGAAGACAGGCGAATCTTTGGAAGAATATCAAGAAAGTATGACAAAGGCGTTAAGGTAGACAATCCCTAAGGTCTGAATGGGATCTGTTCAAGGTTACTGAGGGAAGCGAGAGAGGAAATTCCTGGGGCCTTAACACATATCTTTGCAGCACCCTTGAACATGGGTGAGGTTTCAGAGGACTGGAGAATTTCTAACGTTGTCCCCTTGTCTAAGAAGGTAGCAGGGATCATACAGGTAATTATAGACTGGTGAGTCTGACGTCAAATGTAAGGAAGCTGCTGGAGAAAATACTGAGGGATTAGATCCATTTCTACGTGGAAGAAAATGGTCTTGTCAGTGATAGTTGACATTGTTTTGTGCATGTAAGGTCTTGTCTTACCATCTTAATACAATTCATTGACAAAATGACAAAGTTGATTGATGAGGGAAGGGCTGTAGCTGTTATATACATGGACTTAAAAAAGGCGTTTGATGAGGATCCCCATTTTGGCCGATGGAGAAGGTCAAGTCCAAAGTGAGGTCTAGGGTTTACTAGCTCGGTGGATAAAGAATTGACTGGGCAATAGGAACAATGTAGTAATGAAAGGAAATTTCTCAAAATGGAGATCTCTGAGCAATTGTGTTCCACAGGGATCCCAGTTGAGATCACTATTGTTTGCAATATACGTAAATGATTCAGAGGAAGGTCTGCTCAGCAAGTTTTCAGATGACACTAAGATTGGTGGAGTAGATAGTGATGGGAATGTCAGAGAATGAAGCAGAATGTAGATAGAGTGAAGAGTTTGGCAGAGAAATGGCAGATGGAATTCAATCCAGGCAAATGCAAGGTGATGCACTTTGGAAGATCTAATTCAAGAGTAAACTTCACAGTAAATGGGAAAGCACTGGGGAAAATTAATGTACAGAAAGGTCTGAGTGTTCAGGTCCATTGAAGTTTGCAGTGCTGGTCAATGGAGAGAGTAAGAGGACACACATCATCGAACGGGGTATTGAGTACAAGAGTTGGCAAATCATGTTACAGTTGTGTCAGACTTTGGTTCGACCACATTTGGAATACTGCATACAGTTCTGGTCGCCACATTACCAAAACGATGCGGATGCTTTGGAGAGGATGCAGCGGAGATTCAGCAGGATGTTGCCTGGTATTGAGGGTGTGAGCTATGAGAAGACGTTGAGCAGAGTAGGATTTTTTCGTTAGAAAAACGCAGGTTAAGGAGGGACCTGATTAAGATCTACAAAATCATGAGAGGTATAGACAGGGTGGACAGCAAAAGGCTTTTTCCCAGAGTGGAGAACTCAGTTACGAGGGGTCACAAGTTTACAGTGAGAGGGCAGAATGCTTAAGGGAGATACACAGGAAAGTTCTTTCTTCAGAGGGTGATGGGTGTCTGGAATGCAGTGCCCGTGGATGTGGTGGTGGCAGGCACTATAGCATCATTTAAGATAGATCTGGACAGATACTTGAATGGGCAGGGAGCAGAGGGGTACAGATCCTTAGAAAATAGACGACAGGTTTAAGTAGAGGATCTGGATTGGTGCAGGCTTGGAGGGCCGAAGGGCCTGTTCCTCTGCTGTAATTTTCTTTTTTTGTTTTGTTCTTTAAACCTGTCCAAATCCCAGACCTGATCCCACAAACTGTTGTGACATGGCAGTATCCCTTTCGCTAATTAAACCAAACACAGAAAATGTCACCTTGCCTCGTAATCTGTTACAGCATCAGTGACAGAGAACTACCCAAATTACGCTATTTAAAGAAAACAAATCAATTATATTCTTTAACTCTAAAAGTGAACATTAAGCAACAACTATTTACAATTATAAGCCGTTTTTCTCTTAAGGATTTGTTATTTTTGTCACAATGTACTGTATTACAATTAAAGCAAATTAATTTTCAAAGGCAAATGGGGCAGTGGTTTTCAGTGTCCTCCTTCCTCTGGTTATGGATCTCCCTGGGTCATCTTCGGTCCTCTGCTGCAAAGATATCTCATATGAAAAAGGTATCTTTGACAGACAGTCTGGTGAATAGCTGTCTTTCAATGGCAATTGGCTAACTGTCCAAAATGCATGCTTTTTAATACCCCAAACATCAGATCGTTTCATTGTCTGAAGTTGTCAAAACAGAAAAAATCAAATTCAATTGGGTTTTAGTATTTTTGGGCATACTTTAAACTGATTTGTTAGTTTTGAATTGGTATGAAAGCAAGTGAGGTAGTTAGGCTGTAACCAAATGTTACATAAAATAATTTTACAGTCTGTGACTGCCAGTTAGTCACATGACAGGTGCTTGCAAGCTTTCAGATTTCACTCTCTCTTAAAATTACAGTGGACACCTTCAACTTCATTACAGTACAGCTTGGCTTTGCTTGTTCTTTTGTGTATCTCTGGCATAGCCAGAATTTATTACCCATCCGTCTTCAGGCATGTATTTGTGAATTACACTTGGCTTGCTGCTGTCAGTCTGTCTCACTGCAATGCTGTTCAGAAGGTTGTGCTAGGGTTTTGATCCAGTGACAAGAAAGGAACAGCAATATGGTTCCAGGTAAGGTATTCTGACTTCATGTGTTTGCTGTCTCTGTTCTTCTAGAAATGTTGCTGTCCCAAGGGGAAGACATGTTCATGAGTTACAGCAGTGCATCTTCTGTACAGTACACACAGCTAGCACAGTATATTGGTGATGGAGTGAATGGATTCCTTTAGTCCCCGAATGAGGGTGAGCTGTTGGAACAGCACTGATCCGGTCAAATGAGCAGCATTGCATCATCCTCCTGTCTTAAGCATTGTAAATGATGGGCATGCTTTGGACTACTAGTTCAGTGACATATCATCTCCTGTCATCCAGTACTACACCTTGATGCAACCTTGAGGCAACCTGAAAAATTCACGCGTCAAGTTTTGCCACAAAATGTAGGTATATGAGTGCTTGAACGGTCAGGAAGATTTGTTTGTGGCAGTCACAAATAGGCTTTACTTTGAAAGTAAAATTCCTTCCAGCTGATGAAGGCTGTTCTCTGCTCTGAGGAGGCTTTGTCAGATGGATACATGCAGGCAGTCAATGGCACACAGCAATGGCTACTGGCTATGACAACATGCCAATATCAGTACTTAAAAATGTGCTTCAGAACTTGCCACAGCCTCGCCAAGCTCTTCCAGTGCAGCTGCAACATTGGCATCTACCCACAATTACTGTTGAAGGACCTATGCCTGAAATGTGTCTCTCCTTCTCCTTGGATGCTACCTGACCTTCTATGCTTTTCAAGCATCACACCTTTTGACTTTATGTGGAAAACTGCCCAGATATGCCCTGTTTATTAAAATCAGGACAAGGCCAACAAAGTGCATTATCACCCCATCAATCTACTTATGTTCAGCAGTATAGTGATGGAAGGTGTAATCAATAATGATAGCAATATTGGTGACCTCACTAATACAAGCAACTGCTCAGCAATATCCTGTTCAGTGATGCCCAACTTCAGTTCTGCCAGGGCCATTCAGCTCCTCATCTCACTACAATCTTATTTCAAGCATGAATAAAAGAGCTGAATACCAGAGGAGAGGCCAGAATGACAGCCCTCACCATTAAAACCAGATTTGACTGAATGATTGTGTTGCCTGAACAAAACTGGGATCAATGGAAATTTCTGTTGGTTGGAATCAAATGTGGCACATACGAAGATGGTTGCGGTTGTTGGAGGTCAGTCATTTCAGTTCCAGGACATCTCTGCAGGAGTTCCTCAGGACACTGTCCTTCACGCAACCATCTTCAGCTGCTTCATCAATGACGTCCTCGATGAGATAAGATCAGAAGTGAGGACATTCACCGATGACATTGGTTAGAGTTATTGGAGAGGTTGAACAAACTTGGACTTTTTTCTTTAGAGCATGGGATACTGAGGGGGGAATCTTACAGAAGTGCATAACATTATGAGCAGCATCAATAGGAGTCTTTTTTTCCAGGGTTGGGGAATCGAGGATGAGAGGGCATCAGTTTGAGATTACAGGGAAAAGAATAAAAGGGAAACTGAGGGGCAAGCTCTTTTACACAGAGGATGGGATTCATATGGACTGAGCTGCCAATGGAAATGTTTGAGGCAGGCATATTAACAACATTTAAAAGGCATTCAGACAAATACATGGATAAGAAAGATTTAAGGATATGGGCCAAGTGCAGGGAAATGGGACATGCACTGATGGACAATTTGGTCGGCATGGACCTGTTTGGTCAAAGGGCTCTGTGACTTTATCACTGCATAGTGTCCAGCACCATTTACAACTCCTCATATACTGAAGCAATATATGTCCAAATGCAGCGAGAGCAGAATAATATCCAGGATTGGGTTAACAAGTGGCAAGTAGCATTCACAGCAGATAAATGCCAAACAATGTCCATCCCCAATAAAAGGCTAAATAACCACTGCTCTTTGACTTTCAATGGTGTCATCCTTAATCAACAACCCGGGGATTGTCATTGACCAGAAATTCGAGAGTGTTCAACGTATCAATACAATGGTTACAACAATAGGACACAGACTAGATTTTACTACCATACACAGCTCACCTCCTGACTTGCAAAGCCTTTCCATCATCTACAATGAACAAGTCAAGAATGTTCTGGCGTACTCCCCAGTTGCCTGGATGGGTGCAGGTCCAACCACACAAGAAACTCAACACCGTCTAGAACAAAGCAACCTGCTTGAATGGAACAAACATGCACTCCCTCCCCCATTAAAGCATCATTGCAGCAGTGGGTACTATTGACAGGATACATTGCAGAAATTTGTTGAAGATACTGAGACTGCACCTTCCAAATCCATGACCGCTTCCATCTAGAAGGATAAGGGCAGCTAATACTTGTGAATGTCACCACCTGCAAATTCCCCTCCATGTCATTCACCATCCTGACTTGGAAATATGCCACCGTTCCTGCAGCGACACTGGGTCAAACTCCTGGAACTTCCTCCCTCAGGGCATTGTAGATCTACCTACGGCACACAGACTCCATGGTTCAAGGCAGAAGGTCACCACCACCTTCTGAATCAACAAGGGATGGGCAATAAACTGTGGACATAAAAAAGCACTTTGAAAATAAATTGAAATGTTGGGGTACAGTTTATTTCAATCAATGTGCTACCACAGTCAACAGACCAAAAGACAGTAGGTATACATCTGTGTAGTTACATGACTGTTCGTTAGCATGGAGTTGAGGGAATGGGTGCCCATAACGTTGAGAGAGACAGTGGCACAGTGGTTAGCACTGCTACCTCACAGCACGAGAGATCTGGGTTCATTTCCCGACTCAGGTGACTGTCTGTGTGGATTTTGCACATTCTCCTCATGTCTGTGTGGATTTGCTCCAGTTTCCTCCCACAGTCCAAAGATGTGCAGGTCAGGTGAATTGACTATGCAAAATTGCTAGGTGCATTAGTCAGGGGAATGCGTCTGGGTGGGTTGCTCTTCAGATGGTCATTGTGGGCATGTTGGGCTGAAGGGCCTGTTTCCATACTGTAAGAAATCTAATCTAAAAAAAACAAATCTCAGAAGGCATTGTTTATCAAAAGGTATGTATTCCTGTAAAAGTAGTAAAAGGCAGGAAGACAGCCCAAGGAAAAGGCTGTCAAATCGGAAGACTGGAAGGAAGACAGGATAAGAGGCTGTATGGACTTTGAGAAATTACACTAATGCAATGTTTAATAATTGTGTTATTGGAATGGCATATTAACAGATTTGTGTTCGGCCAAGGAGTAGTGATTAGTTAGGGGAAATAGGGGTTGTTTTGTTAATAGTTTTGGTTAATGTTCCCTGTGAGGGTTAAATGAATCAATTATTACTTTTTATTTATACAATGGAAATCAGGGTTCTTCTTTCATTTGCACATTTCTAAAAGATTAAGAGGCGAGGGGAGCATTTTTGGGTGTTTGGTTTTAATTAGCAATGGGGTCCATCCTCCATGTGGTAACAGTTTGAGGACTCATTGTCTGGGGTTTGGATAGGATTAGAAAGGTTTAGATCAGAAGTAGGATCTGGGTGGATTTGGACAGGTTTGGGGTACAAAAGGTCCCAGCAGTTATAAACACTCTTGCTGATTAGTGACCAAGATCTTTAAATAAAGTTTAGGTGACTAAAATCCGTTTAATTTCAGTTCCTTGTAGCTGGTTAGATTAAAGGTCAGAGAAATAACACTTTCAGTTACGAAATGTTTTCTGGGGGTGGAAAAGTGACTTTGTGAGTTTTATAGAAGGTGAGTAAGGAAAAGCCCCTGCAATTGGCAGACAAGCCGGAGCTGGTGTTACCTTCACCCTTAAGAAAAGGGGGGACAATTACACAAATAGCTCAGCATTTAAATTTGCTGGAAGCACCATCATAATCTTTGGAGGTGGCCAAAATTCAATTGAGAATGAAGCAGCTTGAGTCAGATGCAAAAGAAAAAGAGAGAAACAAATGAACCAGTTTGAATTATGGTTAAAAGCAGAGGAAATACACAAAGGAAGAAAGAGAGTAGAAAGTGAACGAGAAGAAAGGACGAAAGATGAGGAGTTTGAGCTTCATAAATGGCACTTAGGCCGGAATTTCAGTTCAAAAGGCTGGAGATGAAGGCTGACGGTAAGCTTACTGAGGAAGGGTGTGAGGATGAACAAACCCATGATAGCCAAAGGCCCGGTGGGAATCTGTTTTAATGCATTAAAGTATTTCCGAAATTTGATGAGAAAGATGCAGAAGGCTTTTTCATCTCCTTTGAGAAGGTGGTGAAACAAATCAAGTGACCAGGGATCATGTGGGTTTTGTTGATCCAAATAAAGCAGATCAGTAGAGCTTGTCAGCTATTTGCATCATTAGATTAGATTAGACTTACAGTGTGGAAACAGGCCCTTCGGCCCAACAAGTCCACACCGACCCGCCGAAGCGCAACCCACCCATACCCCTACATTTACCCCTTACCTAACACTACGGGCAATTTAGCTTGGCCAATTCACCTGACCCGCACATCTTTGGACTGTGGGAGGAAACCAGAGCACCCGGAGGAAACCCACGCAGACACGGGGAGAATGTGCAAACTCCACACAGTCAGTCGCCTGAGTCGGGAATTGAACCTGGGTCTACAGGCGCTGTGAGGCAGCAGTGCTAACCACTGTGCCACCGTGCCGCCCATCACTTTCAAAGGATGTGTCTGGAGTGTATGAGGAGGTGAAGAAAACCATCTTAAGTGCATAAGAGCTTGTGCCAGACGCCTGCCGACAGCACTTCAGGAATCTCAGCTGGGACTTTGGTCCACCCACATGGAGTTTGAAGGGATCAAGCAAAGTAACTTTAATAGGTGTATAAGGGCATTAAAATAGAGCAGAAAATGTGTTGCTGGTCAAAGTCCAGCAGGTCAGGCAGCATCCAAGGAACAGGAAATTCGACGTTTCGGGCACAAGCCCTTCATTCCTGATGAAGGGCTTGTGCCCGAAACGTCGAATTTCCTGTTCCTTGGATGCTGCCTGACCTGCTGCGCTTTAACCAGCAACACATTTTCAACTCTGATCTCCAGCATCTGCAGACTTCACTTTTTACATTAAAATAGAGCAAACCTATGATACTTTTAGAGAGACAATTATTTTGGAGGAGTTCAAAAATTCACTTCCTGAGCTAATGAGAACTCGTGTGGAAGAGCAGAGAGTTAAATGGTAAGATTAGCAGCTGAAATGGCTGATGATTGATTTGGCTCATCAATCAACGATTGGCTTCCAATATCAATTTTAATCCATGAGTGATAGAAATTGGAGCAAAGAGAAATCATCATGCTGTAATAGAAAGATAGACAGCATTTTTTGAGAAGATTTGTAGCTCAGGTTGATGATATGTATGTATGTTGAGCTTGTAGGTTTGTTTTCAGATGTTTCATCACAATACTAGGTAACATCATCGGTGCGAGTCTCTGGTGAAACGCTGGTGGTATGTCCCGTCTTTCTATTTATAGGTCTGAGTTTCTTAAGGTGGATGACATAATGTCCTTCTTTTTTCAAAGGAAGGTAGATAGGATCTAAATTCATGTGTTTATTGATGGAATTCTGGTTAGATTGCCATGCCTCTAAGAATTCTCATGTGTGTCTATGTTCCCCCTGTCCTTAGATGTGTGTGCTGTCCCCTACCCAAAACAAAATGTGGGAATCAGTATTTGTTAACAATAATGAATGTGTCCCCTAGATATTTTATGTAATATCACAAGTAAAAGGATTGAGGAAATGTTACTCAACATTTTCTCTAGATATGGATTACCTACAGAGATGCAGTCAGATCAAGAGTCAAAGTTCACATCAAAATTATTCAAGGAAGTTATGGACAGCTTAGCAATAAAGCAATTCAAATCCACTGCATACCATCCAAAATCACCGAAAAGGTGGCATCAGTTTTTAAAGACTATGTTGAGGGTTTATAGTCAAGACTATCCAGATGATTGGGATAAAGGAAATCCGCTTGTGATTTTCGCGATCAGAGATGCACCAAACAAATCGAACGAGTTCAGGCCATTTGAATTGTATCTTTTTCAGCATCAAGTGAGAGGACTATTGACATTAATTGAGGAGAAATTGATAAGTCAACTTTCAGGGAACACATATTTGAACTAAGTGTCAAATTTTATGGAATGATTAAGTAGAGTGGGGGAGCTGGCTGGAGAACCTTTAAATGTAAACCTTATGAGTTCAACACGCGGCGAGATATTGAAATGAGTTCAACACGCGGCGAGATATTGAAATGAGTTCAACACGCGGTGAGATATTGAATGAGTTCAACACGCGGCGAGATATTGAAATGAGTTCAACACGCGGCGAGATATTGAATGAGTTCAACACGCGGCGAGATATTGAGTGAGTTCAACATGCGGCGAGATATTGAACAATTCTTCCGCCGCCTTCACCTCCATGCCTACTTTCACAACCAAGACTCCCACCCACCCTCTGACGACCCCTTCTCCCGCCTCCAACACACCCCATCCACCTGGACACCCCGTGCTGGCCTCTTACCCGCCCTTGATCTATTTATAGCCAACTGCCGCCGCGACATTAACTGATTCAACCTGTCCACCCCTCTCACCCACTCCAACCTCTCACCCTCAGAACGTGCAGCCCTCCACTCCCTCTGCTCCAATCCCAACCTCACCATCAAACCGGCAGACAAGGGAGGCGTGGTAGTAGTTTGGCTCACTGACTTTTATACTGCTGAGGCCAAACGCCAGCTCGCGGACGCCTCCTCTTATCGCCCCCTTGACCACGACCCCACCTCCCACAACCAAACCGTCATGTCCCAGACCATCCATAACCTCATCACCTCAGGGGATCTCCCATCCACCACCTCCAACCTCATAGTCCCACAACCCCGCACCGCCCGTTTCTACCTCCTGCCCAAAATCCACAAACCTGACTGCCCGGCCGACCCATTGTCTCAGCCTGTTCCTGCCCCACCGAACTCATCTCCGCGTACCTCGACACGGTTCTGTCCCCTTTAGTCCAAGAACTCCCCACCTACGTTCGGGACACCACCCACGCCCTCCACCGCCTCCAGGATTTTCGCTTCCCCGGTCCCCAACGCCTTACCTTCACGATGGACATCCAGTCCCTGTACACCTCCATCCCCCATCACGAAGGACTCAAAGCCCTCCGCTTCTTCCTTTCCCGCCGCACCAACCAGTACCCTTCCACTGACACCCTCCTTCGACTGACTGAACTGGTCCTCACCCTGAATAACTTCTCTTTTCAATCCTCCCACTTCCTCCAAACTAAAGGAGTTGCCATGGGCACCCGCATGGGCCCCAGCTATGCCTGTCTCTTCGTAGGATATGTGGAACAGTCCATCTTCCGCAACTACACTAGCACCACACCCCACCTTTTCCTCCGCTACATCGATGACTGTATCGGCGCTGCCTCGTGCTCCCACGAGGAGGTTGAACAGTTCATCAACTTTACCAACACCTTCCATCCCGACCCCAAATTCACCTGGACTGTCTCAGACTCCTCCCTCCCCTTCCTAGACCTTTCCATTTCTATCTCGGGCGACCGACTCAAAACAGAAATCTACTATAAACCGACTGACTCCCACAGCTACCTGGACTACACGTCCTCCCACCCTGTCCCCTGTAAAAACTCCATCCCATATTCCCAATTCCTTCGTCTCCGCTGCATCTGCTCCCAGGAGGACCAGTTCCAACACCGCACAGCCCAGATGGCCTCCTTCTTCAAGGACCGCAGATTCCCCCCAGACGTGATCGACGATGCCCTCCACCGCATCTCCTCCACTTCCCGCTCCTCCGCCCTTGAGCCCCGCTCCTCCAACCGCCACCAAGACAGAACCCCACTGGTTCTCATCTACCACCCCACCAAGCTCTGTATACAACGTATCATCCGCCGTCATTTCTGCCACCTCCAAACGGACCCCACCACCAGGGATATATTTCCCTCCCCTCCCCTATCAGCGTTCTGCAAAGACCACTCCCTTCGTGACTCCCTCGTCAGGTCTACACCCCCCACCAACCCAACCTCCACTCCCGGCACCTTCCCCTGCAACCGCAGGAAATGCAAAACTTGCGCCCACACCTCCTCCCTCACTTCCCTCCAAAGCCCCAAGGGATCCTTCCATATCCGCCACAAGTTCACCTGTACCTCCACACACATCATCTATTGCATCCGCTGCACCCGATGTGGCCTCCTCTATATTGGGGAGACGGGCCGCTTACTTGCGGAACGCTTCAGAGAACACCACTGGGACGCCCGGACCAACCAACCCAACCACCCCGTGGCTCAACACTTTAACTCTCCCTCCCACTCCACCGAGGACATGCAGGTCCTTGGACTCCTCCACCGGCAAAGAATAACAACACGACGGCTGGAGGAGAAGCGCCTCATCTTCCACCTGGGAACCCTCCAACCACAAGGAATGAACTCAGATTTCTCCAGTTTCCTAATTTCCCCTCCCCCCACCTTGTCTCAGTCGGTTCCCTCAACTCAGCACCGCCCTCCTAACCTGCAATCTTCTTCCTGACTTCTCCGCCCCCACCCCACTCCGGCCTATCACCCTCACCTTGACCTCCTTTCACCTATCACATCTCCATCGCCCCTCCCCCAAGTCCCTCCTCCTTACCTTTTATCTTAGCCTGCTTGGCACACTCTCCTCATTCCTGATGAAGGGCTTATGCCCGAAATGTCGAATTTCCTATTCCTTGGATGCTGCCTAACCTGCTGTGCTTTAACCAGCAACACATTTTCAACCTTTAAATGTATCACAGCACACAATGGAGCAGGAGTAGACAAGAAATCAAAAATACCCAATTATGCTACAGGAGATATGGTGTTACTGTTACTTCCAACGATAGATAAATGTTTAAAGGCAAGGTTTAATGCACCTGATCAAGACGAAAGGACATTTAGTGAGATGAACTGTTTGATAAGGACTCCAGACAGAAAGAAATCTCACAGTGTGTCATGTGAAGATGCTTAAAATGTATTTTGACAGGAAAGGAAAGCCAAAGAAGGCTGTATTATTGGTTACAACACTGAGGGAAGAACCATGTTCCACTGACACTCTGAAGTGGGCATTCCGCAAATTAAATTGGGCAATGAGGAAGTTGTCAAAAATTGGGCTAAACTATTGAGTTACCTTCTAGACCGAAATCAAAATGACATAAAAGAGTTATTACTAGCACACTGGGAGAAATGTGGAAATCAGTTGTTTCAATGGAAGGAATGTCAGGAATAATAGTGATGAACTCAGAACATGGATCAGTACTTGGAATACAATGTTGTGGCCATAACGGAGACATGGATTTCACAGGGGCAGGAATATTTGTTGGGTGTTCCAGAGTTTTTAATTTAAAAAGAACAGGGAGGGAGTAAAAGATGAAGGGGAATAGCATTGTTAATTAGAGAGTGCATCACAGCTGCAGAAATGGAGGTTTTTGAGGAGGGTTTGTCTCCTGAGTCAGTATGGGTGGAAGTCAGTAACAGGAAAGAAGGAGTCACTTTACTGGGTGTTTTTTATAGACTCGGAAATAGCAGTAGAGAGATGGAAGAACAGATTGTACAGCAGATCTTGGAAAGGTGCAAAGGTAACAGAGTTGTTGTTATGAGTGACTTCAAGTTTTCCAACATTGATTGGAACCCACTTATTGCAGAGGGTCTGGATGGAGCTGGTTTTGTCAGGTGTGTCCGACTAGGGGAGGCCATATTGGATTTGGTGCCGGACCATGTGTCAGATCTCTGAGTGGGAGAGCATTTTGGAGACAGTGACCACAACTGCCTCACATTTACCATAGCCATAGAGAGGTATAAGAACAGACAATATGGGAGGATATGTAATTGGGGGAAGGGACGTCATTAGAGAGGAGCTGTGGAGTATAAATTGGGTACAATCTTTCTAAGGGAAATGCACAACAGAAATGCACAGGCTGTTTAAGGAGCACACTGTTGCAAGTATTGGATGACTTTGGCCCACTGAGACAAGCAAGGAATGGGAAGGTGAAGACAAGATGACAAGAGGAAGGGAGCTTCTCATCAAGTGGAAGAAGAAAGCTTCCTTCAGGTTGAGGAAGAAAGGATCTGGCACAGCTTTAGAGGGTAGCTCTGAAAGAACTCAAAAATGAACTGCGGAGAGCTAGAAGGGGGGCATGGAAAAGTCTTGGCGGGAAGGATTAGGGAAAACCAAAAGAGAAAGATCAGAGAAAGGGTAGGGCCGATCGGGAGTAGTGAAGGGAACTTGCACTTGGAGTCTGAAGAGATAGGGAAGGCCTTAAATGGATTTTTTTTTTGCTTCAGTGTTCATGAGAGAGAGGGATCTTGTTGACTGCAAGAACACCATTGACCAGGTTAATAGGCTGAGATTTACCAGGATATTGCCTGGATTAGAGGGGTTATCTTGTGAAGAGAGGTTGAGGGAGCGAGGGTTTTTCAAACTGGAGAGAAGAAGCAAGAGAGGTGACTTGATAGAGATTACAAAGTAATGAAAGGCATAGACCGAGTAGATAGCCAGAGACATTTTCCCCAGGGCAGAAATGGCTGTGACAAGGGGGAAAATTTTTGAGGTGATTGGAGGAAGGTATACTGAAGATGTCAGAGGTAAGTTCTTTATGCTAAGAGTGGTGGGTGCATGGAATGCACTGCCTGTGGTAGTAGTAGAGTCAGAGACATTAGGGACATTTAAGCGACTGCTGGACAAGCACAGGGACGGCAGTAAATTGAGAGGTGTGTGGGTTAGGTTAATCTTTGATTAAGGTAAATGTTCAGCACAACATTGTGGACCAAAGGGCCTGTTCTGTGCTGTACTGTTCTGTGTTCTATGTTCCAGAAGCTGGGAAGTACCAACCTAATTACGCATGATGTAGATGCAGGAGATGCTGTTCCGCTTAAGCAACATCATTATAGACATAAACCTAGAAGCTGGCACAGATTCAAAAGGAGATTGAGCACGTGCTCCAAGACAACATAATCGAAGTGTGTGAAAGTGACTGGAGCTCACCCATAGTAATGGTGTCAAAACCAGATGGTACTCAATGGTTATTTGTGTGCTATTGCAAAGCAGATGCAGTTACAATGACTGATGCATATCCGATTCTGTGTTTGGATAACTGTGTTGAGAAGGTGGGACAAGCAATTTATGTTTCTAAGTAGGACTTGCTCAGAGGCAACTGGCAGATACTTATTGTCAGAAAGAGTAAAGGTAAATTTCAGAATTCATAACGCCAAATGGACTGTGTCAGTTTAAAATCATGCCATTTCGCATGAAAAATGCATGAATTGAGAAGAACACTAAAATTGATTCAGGAGAAATTGATAAGTCAGAATTCAGAGGCCACACGTTTGTACTATGTGCCAGCCACATTTCAGAGACTAACCAATCAGGTCATTGCTGGATTACCACACTGTGGCATATAGATAGATGACATGCTGATTTTCAGTCATATATGGAAGGAACATTTATAACATTTATCAAACTCATTCGATCAACTTTGGAAGGCAGGCTTGGTGATAAACCTGGCTAAAGGTGAATTTGCCAAAGACCAAATCATCTTCCTGGACCATGTTATTGGACATGGACAAATGGCCCACGGAATGCAAAAACAAAGGTAATTGGGGAGTTTCCCGTATTATCGACAAAAAGACCAGAACTAGGGTTCCTGGGATTGAGTGGATTTTATTGAAAATTTGTCACAAATTTTAGCAGTATGGCTGTTGCAGTCACTGAGTTGCTAAAGAAAGGCAAGGCATTTCAGTGGGCAGGGAACTGTCAGAAGGAATTTGACAGCCTGAAAGCTGTGTTAACCACTGTCCCAGTATTAACCACAACCAATTATGCAAAGCCATTCAAGGTGGTTATTGATGCATGTGATGTGGGTGTCAGTGCTGGACTCTGACAGGAAGACAGCGAGCAGATAGAAAGTCCAATCTAATATTTCTCCAGAAAATGTAACATTCATCAGCAGAAATGTTCGACAGTTGAGAACTAAACTTTGAGCTTGGTGTTGCCGTCACAACATTTCAATGTTTACGTTACAAGTAACATATCGAAGACAATTATGTAGACTGATCATAACCCATTGGAGTTTGTAGTGAGATTTAAGGACAAAACTGCCAGACTGTTTAGATGGAGCTAGTTGATGTAGCCATTCAATTTGAAAATTGTGCAGAATGAGGAACCATGAATGGCCACACATTGTGGAGACTTGGATAAGAAACTGAAGTGTTCGGTGGCAGGAGTAAGACAGACTGAAACAGAATGCAGTTGTGCATGTTTGTATGTTTATAGTCAATGTAATGTATGTGTGTCGAGGGTAGTAACAGTTTGAAATTAATGGATTTTAAAATGAAGCAACCTTCGGATATTGATGGTCTTTTTTTAAGGAGTGAGGTGTGATGATGCTGCTGCTTTCTAAACAAGATTATGGGGTCCTTGGCTTTTTTTCAGTGAGGTCGCAAACCACACAGTCTCCGAAATGTCTAAGTTGAAGGGTTTTAGGGCCAATTTGAATATATCTAACAGATACTGCCTCAGACAAAAGGTTTTCAAGTTTGAAAAAAAACTTGCACAATGTAAGGCGGTTGCCAGTTCTCCCAGCTCAGCTCGTCACTGGTTTGGTTTGGTCTGGATATTCACTGAAAGCAGTAAGGCAGTTGTGAAGCTGTTGGACCCGAGAGAAGCAGATCCCTTTGTCTCTCTCTGAATTCTATCCTGGATGGACCTGTGTTTGATTTTAAGCTTAATTAAGTTGGTATTATTTTTGGATCGATTAAGTTAATCTGTATTCTGTTATCTTTTGTCTGTGTTTAATTGTAATAAATTATGTTATGTTTAAAACTAAGTGGTTTGACCAGCTGCATCCCTCCTGGAATATCTGTGTTAAACCTGCTTAAAACAACTAGCAAAGTTAGGGTCTGGGCGACTTTTTTCAAATTTTTTGAGGCGGTCTGGTCTGGTTTCCAGACTTCAAAGAAATCCATTTTAAATGTAATTGGTTCTTAGTTTTTAAGTGCCTTTAAAATTAATTGGCTGCATTTAAACTGTTGGCTAGGTAAGCTGTAAATGTTGCTTCGATACACTGTTTCATTTCAAAAACTTGCAGCTACACAGACATTCATTTCTACTCCTTAAGCACCAAAATGAAAACTGTTTCTTAAAGAGATGACAGTACCATCCCCTCATTTTACAATTTTACAACTTTTACACACCAACTAAATGACAGTGGTACAACAACATATGACAGCTCTCAATGAGTTCTACAACATGAGGTATTGAATGACTGAATATCATCAGCAAAATGAGGACAACGCTGAAAACAATATCAAAAGGTATTTAGATATTGATGGGACCAGTAGTGATGAAATAATGAAGCATTGTTGGTTGAAGCCAAATTACAATTAACATTTGAGACCTCATAGGATCAGATTAATCCAGCCTTTAGAGTATATAAACACAGTCTTAAATCTCAATGATATCACGTTATTAAAATAAACCTGTTGTTGTTGTGTGTTTGTTCCAAATGATAAAAAAAATGAAAGTGTCATCATAATTTCCAAGTAGAGATGCCTCACAATATGAAAACAGTCACTGGAATTGTGTCAGCTCCAATTCCGAGAGAATTCTACAATTCTGACAGATTACCAGCCGCGGGAAGAGAGAGATTGTTTGTCAGAAATACAAAATGTATCTTGCAATGGAAATTGTCAAAAAAGTATACTACACCATCCTTGCCATTATTAGTATTCCTGGTAAGTATTGTAACAAGTTATGTTGCACAAATTTCTGCATTTAATCATACTTACTTCCAGTCTATGACTGATAATTATTTCATTTCCATTTCACAAGGCAGTTGCTGGATATATTTTTAGACGTATTCAATGTGAGTTCGTAGTGTTACACCATGGACTACAGTACTCTGTCAACTTTGTGAAATCTCTGTTATTGTACCTGGTCAGGGGGCACAGAACGTTGAAGATTGGGTGACACAACTGCACTTTTTGCTGATGAAAGACAAGTTAGTTTGCGAGGTCTGTTTAGATTAGGTTAGACTAGATTAGACTTACAGTGTGGAAACAGGCCCTTCGGGCCAACAAGTCCACACCGACCCGCCGAAGCGCAACCCACCCATACCCCTACATTTACCCCTTACCTAACACTACAGGCAATTTAGCTTGGCCAATTCACCTGACCCGCACATCTTTGGACTGTGGGAGGAAACCGGAGCACCCAGAACATCCAGCCATCAGCAGTGAAAGTCAGCTCTGCTGTTGAGGTTTCAATTTAACCTGATGTTTAGCATTGTAGGATTTAATGAGTTGGAAACTGTGTCGGGTCAGTAGACAATTCATAGTCCAGCAGCAGTGAACAGCTAAATGAATATGAATAATCTGTTGATGCAGATATTCTTTGCCTCATGGTGTGGGACATCATTGCACTGATTGTTACAAAGAATATCTGTCCAAACAGGGATTGTGATTTACAGCACAGAGAAAGATTTATATAGATTTATAGATTCCAACAGTGACTTGCTGTCATTACCCATCAATGCAGTTCAAGCTCTCACTGGCCAATTTGAGCCAATCTGCCTCTTAGGAATGTTGCCACATCCTCCTTGCACTTTGTGTGATTGGAAAGCAGAGGTGAGTGGGAATGACTGCTCACCAGTGTTCACTTTGTGGGAAGTTGTGTACAACTAAGCTGGTTGAGGATGGCATTTTAGGGAACTGACCCCACACACTGCAGTCAGTATATTCAGCTCCTTCTGCTTGGATGGAAGTTTTCACGTTGTTCGGATCACTGTATCAAGGTGAGGTGGTTTATTGGAGGTCACATTTAGTTGCTGAGTAACCCCAGAAAGATTTGTGGCTACTGAGGGTTGATGGTGGCAGTGAGGTAGTATTGAAGGGACTTGTGGTCGCCAGCAAGCACTTGGAAGTTTATAAATGTTTGCAGTAACGATAACACCGAGCTGAACATTCCCACAGCACATTGTAAATATCAGGGTTGCAGCATCAACACTTGCTGGCTGGGACATAGCTGGCTCAGTCTGTTTTACATCAGGGGAGAAACACAGTGGATCACACTCTCTAATGCAATAACGACCTGTCTCTTCAATTCCAAAATAGTGCCCCGAAGGAAAATGTGATTGTTGGATTATTGGATGAGATATTAAACAAATCGCATTTGGTATCTGATAAGACTCTGTAAGTTTCAGAGAACATACGTTACTGCCGTAATGCCAGAGGTTAGTACAATACCGAAGACTGAGTGTTCTGAGGCACTAATATTCTGTAATGGGCTCTCTTGCAGTATTTTATTCTCTCCATGATATTCAATGATTACTTCTCCAGAGAATCCCATTCTCTGATATCAGGTGCTGTCTGAATGCTGATTCATTGCAGTGCATGATAGATGCAGTTAACCATTGATATACTGGACAATTGACTGGGGCAGTACGAGTGCCTAACTAACTCTGTAAAAAAAAACTTTTGTCTGTAGCTCACGGGCACTCTGCATTATCCAGAGAATAGCTGGAATTTTGGGTACTGTTGATCCAGATCTCCAGGAATCACTCGGAGCGATGGTATTACTGATAATGGAATTGTACTGAATGGGGATCATGAACCTCAGGCTGCTGTGGCTTCATGTTGCTGGGAGGATGTGTCATTGTAGAATGTGGGCAACTGCTCGAATAGAAACTCCTGACTCAGTATTCTTGCTTTTCTGTGTAAACGCAGCATTGCAATAAGTGTGGAGCACAAACAGAAGACCACCCGTGACTCCAATCACAAGTTTTATGGGGAATATCTTTCACCATAGAACTGTATTGCATGTGGGTCAATAGCCAGAAGGGATCACTCAATTCCAATAGCAATGGGATTCAGTGGGTCTCTTTCAATTAGAGTTTTACCGGGGAATGGGTTCCTAGGAGAATAACTAACCCAGTGTCCAAGTGTTACTGGAAGCATCTCTCAAATTAAAATTACACTGAGTGTGGATATTAATTAGAGGGTGACAACTTATCCCAGTGGTCTTGTGTGAGTAGGAGGATCTCTAATGAAAGGCTTTAACTGTTTGTGGGGAGCTAAATAAAATGGAATATTTGACCAAAGTGGGAACGAGGACCATAACAATGTTAAGCATGTGATGCTTAATTTATATTACATTCTTCATTTCTGTTCTGCCCACTGATGGAGCTGTCAGTATAGTTTGTAAATGTACAAATGATTGCAGCTGGTTCGAGATGTTTGATGCCATGTTTACAAAGTGAAATGTGCCCGGAAATAAAAAAAACGTGATTTCATAAAATGAAATGACAGAGCAACAATATGAATTCAATAAATTGCCCAAAGGACATGATGTGTTGTATCAAATAATTGAGGCTGATTAACCTTCCAGCTCTGTTGGGGCAAACTGCGGGACATGGCTAATTTATTATCTGTACATTAATAAGGATGAATATAGAGCTGGAAATGTGGATATGATTTCACATCTGTATCTGACCAGATTCAGATTTACAGTTTTTGAATCTATAATTGATCATCTTTCCGCAGTTATTCTCCAGCGATTGCTTCTCTCACTTAGTGATGTCCGTCCTCCCTGGGAGGAAGAGGTTTTGATGAGGACTGTCCACCAGTCAGTTAGGAGGCAATATGTAAAAGTAATAATACTAATAGGAATTAAAATATTTCTTTCAGCAAATTAAGAAATTTAGCTCCTGCAAGGTGATGACTGTGTTTAATAAGTGAGTTTGAGAGCATTAAGGAGAATTGACAGTCCAGAATACAGAACATTTAACATGGTGCTCTACTATGCCATAAATTACCAAGTGTTCTAATCCTGAATGAGTATTCCATATTCACGAACTCCAGTTGCTCCAGTTTCTCATTATTTATACTCTATATATAGAGTCATAGAGATGTACATCATGGAAACAGACCCTTCAGGCCAGCCCGTCCATACTGGCCAGATATCACAACCCAATCTAGTCCCACCTGCCAGCAACCGGCCCATATCCCTCCAAACCTTTCCTATTCATATACTCATCCAAATGCCTTTTAAATGTTGCAATTGTACCAGCCTCCACCACTTCCCCTGGCAGCTCATTCCATACACATACCACCCTCTGCGTGGAAAAGTTGCCTTGTAGATCTCGTTTATATCTTTTCCCCTCTCATCCTGAACCTATGCCCTCTAGTTCTGGACTCCCCGACCCCAGGGAGAAGGCTTTGCCTATTTACCCTATCCATGCCTGTCATACTTTTGTAAACCTCTATAAGGTCACCACTCAGCCTCCGACGCTCCAGAGAAAACAGCCCCAGCCTGTCCAGCTTCTCCAGATAGCTCAAATCCTGGTAACCCTTTACAAGAGTTACAACCCTGTAAATCTTTTCTGAACCCTTTTAAGTTTCACAACATCTTTCTGATAGGAAGGAGACCAGAATTGCACGCAATATTCCAACGCTGGCCTAGCCAATGTCCTGTACAGCCGCAGCATGACCTCCCAACTCCTGTACTTAATACTCTGACCAATAAAAGAAAGCACACAAAATGTGTTCTTCACGTTCCTATCTGCCTGCGACTCCACTTTCAAGGTTTTGTGAACCTGCACTCTAAGGTCTCTTTGTTCAGCAACACTCCCCAGGATCTTACCATTAAGTGTATAAGTCCTGCTCATATTTGCTTTTCCAAAATGCAGCACCTCTAAATTAAACTCCATCTGTCACTTCTCTGCCCATTGGCTCATCTAATCAAGATCACGTTATACTCTGTGGTAACCTTCATCACTGTCCACTCCACCTCCAATTTTGGTGTCATCTGCAAACTTACTAACTGTACCTCTTATGTTTGCGTCAAATCATTTATGTAAATGACCAAAAGTAGAGGACCCAGCATCAATCCTTGTGGCACTCCACTGATCACAGGCCTCCAGTCTAAAAAACAACCCTCCACCAGTGGGAGTGTAGCTCAGGGGTGGGATGGAAAGCTCTCCACATATCTGGCTGAAAGCAGCTCAAATGCAACACTGAGTTCAACACTCATAAAGCTCCACATTGTGCAATACAAACAGTCAAGTGATTAGTGTGCCAATCACTACATTCAGTGTCTTCACCAACAACACTTACATCCAGCAATGAATCCCACTATTGCATGTAAAACAGTTATAATCCAAGTGTCTTCCAACTGCACTATGCAAATCCATGACCTCCAGCACCTGGAAGAACAAGGACAACAGGTGCATAGAAATCCCTTCTCATGCAAGTTCCCTTTTAAGCCAGATTTCATCTTGACTTGGAAATATAGTGTCATTCCATCACTGTTGCTGGGCAAAAATTCTGCTAAACTCCCCCAGATCCCTGTGGGTTTTTCTGCAACCCAGGAAAGACAGACGTTCACAAAGGTTGATATCCAACACTATCACAAAGCTGATTAGAGTTGTCTGAGGCACGACAGCTCACATTCCATGAGCACTTTTAAAAACAATCACTTTTCTCAAACCTGCAATATGATATCTCTGAACCCGAAGAGTGGTTAGTGTCCAGGCAGAGAGCTCGAAACATGTCCAATGGAAAGGATTGATGGTTGGTGCTGAGATTCTGCTGAATTCAGGGCATCACGAATCCCAGCAGATAATCCGTGACATAGCATACTTTGCCAAGTCCAGTGAGTTTCCCAACTCTTGAGGTTCTCAAAGCCAGGAGGCAGATCCTTTTGTCTTGGCTGTCTGTGCTGGGTACTGGTTTATGTGTTGGTTTTCCCTACTCCGGGAAATTACACTGACTTAAGTGGAGGATTCTTTAAGCTCAAAAGTGGATGAACTTTAGGAGTTTCATAATTGAAACAATGGACTCAATACGGGATATTTAAATACCAGGGTGTGCTCTAAAAAGGAGGCCAGCATCTGTAGCAGTGAGTTGGCTGTGAAAGGGGATTCCATTTTCTTTTATTCATTGAGATGATGTGGGTGTCGCCGACTTGGTCTTCCCTAACTATCCAGAGGGCAGGTAAGAATCAATCAAGTTGTTGTAGATCTGGAGTCACATCTAGGTTGGATGAGGTAAGGATGACACATTACTCTCCCTACAGGATATTAGTGAGTGAGATTGTTTCTTTATCCAAGAACTGACATCTGTTCATTGTCAAAATCAGAAGACAATATTTTTATGGAATTGAAATTCATGATCTGCCATGGCGGACATCGAATCTACAGAATATTACCCAGATCTCTGAATTAATAGGAGGAGAAAGTGAGGTCTGCAGATGATCTTTCCTCACCTGCAATCTTCTTCCTGACCTCTCCGCCCCCACCCCACTCCGGCCTATCACCCTCACCTTGACCTCCTTCCACCTATCACATCTCCATCGCCCCTCCCCCAAGTCCCTCCTCCCTACCTTTTATCTTAGACTGCTGGACACACTTTCCTCATTCCTGATGAAGGGCTTATGCCCGAAACGTCGAATTTCCTGTTCCTTGGATGCTGCCTGACCTGCTGCTCTTTTCCAGCAACACATTTTCATCTCTGAATTAATAATCAAGTGATAAGACCTTTAGACCTTCATCTCGCCTCATCTCTATAATTGGCTTGAATCCAGGGAGTAATCTCGGATGCCTAGCAATAGTACACTTCTTGCATCTCTTAGAACAAGTTGTGGTACAATTGTGGTGATGTTTATGGAGCGTGCTGATTGAATGATGAGGATTCCTAGCCCCAGTGTGTTATCCAAATCTGGGAGTGGGATTTTTGTTCTCACAGAGAGGAGCTTGGGTGCGTGAGCCTAGACCTTGGGCAGGAAGCTTTGCTTAGTCCCAGATAAATTGCGGTGATTTCTGAACTGCAAAGTTGCAATGACCAATACTGCATGGATTCAGGTTTTATTTGGGTGGGGGCTGTGGTGTACAGTGTTCGACAGGTGGAGCAGTCCATGCTAAATATTGTCGTTCTTCTGAATGTAATGGGTATCCAACCTGGAACGTAATGTTTGTATTCATAGCTGAATATCTTCAGAGTTCATATTGCCAGGTTGTTCAGAGGAAGGGATTAAATACCTTATGATTTGTTCACACATGTATTGTGGAGGGCATCCATTCTTAGACACTGTGGAGTGATTCATTGCAGTGATATACTGCAGATCATATCATATCATATGGATGTACAATTCTGGATACAATCTCAACTGTGGAAGTTCCAAACCGAATATAGGAATTTTGAATCCCTGTCTGTATTAAGTATCTCCCTTTCTTTATTTTCCTAATCCTGGGGTGTCTTTGTGTGGATATTGTGGTATTATGGGAAACTACAGCTAAACAGAGTAACCTATAAAGCAGAAGAAATCAACCACTGTCTACCCCAACAAAACATTGAGTAGCTGACTGTGTTTCTGGAATTAACCTGCTACTTATGTTCTTCCCTATGTATTTTAAAAGTGAAAATGATTCACTAAAGAGTTTAGATTATTTAAATTCATATGACATGGAACAACAACTACCTTTGTGCTAAAATATATCACTTACAGCATGGGCTCAGGCACAGAAATGTTTGATCAGTAACTTCAAGTCTCTTTTTCCTTTTCTCACCTTCTTGCAGTTAGTCTAGTGATGATTGTACTTTTGGCTTGGGGCAAGTGTGGTCTTTCTACATGCAGGACTCGTTATCTGGTGGTCATGACAGTGTCTGATCTACTGTTCATTGTTTTTGATACTGTACTTCGTAAATTTTGATATTACTATTATCCACTGTGTTTCCTGGACATCACTCCTGTGTGTCCTGTTCTCTATGTCTTGAGCTGCTTGACCATTGATTGTTCTGTCTGGTAAACCGTTGCTTTCTCTTTTGATCGATTTGTTGCCATTTGTTTTCATCTGATGAAAACAAAGTATTGCACAGCGAAAACTGCAATGAGGCTTCTAGCAACTATCTGTATTTTCTTTTCTTTAAAGAATATTCCCAATTACTTTCGATATAAACCTAGAAAGATCATCA
This sequence comes from Hemiscyllium ocellatum, assembly GCF_020745735.1. NCBI lineage: Eukaryota > Metazoa > Chordata > Chondrichthyes > Orectolobiformes > Hemiscylliidae > Hemiscyllium > Hemiscyllium ocellatum. The sequence continues at coordinate 33,409,112 of NC_083433.1, forward strand.
ATAACGTTCCATGGTTCTGTTATATCAGCAATCATTATTACAATGACCATCGATAGGCAAGTTTTCAATATTTTGAACAATTTCTAACACCAATGTTCCCATTCACTTTCATTCTCTTTCTCAACGTTCTGACTGTCAGACATATCTCGGAGACCATTAAGGTGCGTGAGGGGCTGAGGGGTCAGAGAAAAACAAAGGATGATCCAGAGATCCAGAGCAGAAGGAAATCTGTGATTTTACTCTTTGCCATATCTGCCAGTTTCATGCTTCTCTGGTTGCTGTATATTTTATATTTCTTTCAGGTAGCTCATTCCTTAGATTTTGCTGCTTTTAAACTCTTTGTAAAGGTCACATATGTGTTGCGGAACCTAAGTTTCAGAGACTTAGAACAGTTTCAGAGACCAGTTAAAGTATGCTGTGAAATATCCAGTTCTGAAAATAATTCAATTGATGCATAAATCCAAGTAACGCTGAGAGCCAACATTGGATGCAGCAGATAATGAAACGAAAGGAGAAGGAGGAGTAGCAACGTGATAATAATCCTTTCCAAATGGGCAAGGAATGGCTCCATCTGAGAAGTGAAATGACTGGAGGAGCAAAATGATGTGTCAAGTGGTGTTAGCAATGAGGAACAATTAGCAGAAATCTAAACAAAAAAATCAAAACTGAAACAAGAATCAGACATGCACTAAAAAAGATATTCCAAGCAATCAGTCCTCAGCGAATGAACTGTCAGAAAGTATCATCATTCACTGTAAGCCAGAGCGGGAAATGTAATGTCAGGCTTCCTCACTGAATTTGCTGATTAACGCATCTTGACAGAAGTTAAAAAAAGAGAAGCTTCCTCACATAAAGAGCAATATACTGCAATAAAAAATCTCTTAATTGCAAATGTGTATTCAGCAAAACTTTGTCTTTTTCCATTCAGTTCCCTTGGCCTGAAACTGATATCATTGATTTGTTTCTTTCCATGAATCAGCTACTGTGTTGATGGAGAATCCAAGGCCTAATCAGAGGGCTCAGTGACAGGCGTGATCTGAAGTTCAGGAATGGGGTCAAATGTAACAGATGAGCCAACATCCTCAGTGCTTCCCTGAAAAGGTTTTTTGGCTCCTCACTGATTCTATCAAGCTCAATGGGAACTGACTCTGGATGAACCCTGTTTGCTTGTAGTTTCATACTGGAGTCTTAGATCAATTCCAAAAGATATCCACATTGTCACCAAGACTTATTGTTTCCACCTGCAAACAGCTCCAAAACCCATCTCTGCCTCCGCTCAAAATTGGTGAAACAGACATTCATTTGTGGGTGGGTTCAAAAACAAAGCCAGAAAATAAAAGTAGGTCACCGAAACTATGTGAAAATGAGGTCAGTAAATGTGCAGCTAAACATATAGACAAAGTAGAGTTAATCAGACCTGGTTCCACCGAAGCAAAGAAACACGTAGCCAAGCACATAGGCAAGCTAAGCTAGCTCACCGTAACTTGCCCCAACCGCAACTTGTCCCAGTTGAGCGAGTCAGGAGGAAGCTGTAAACCACATTAATTCTGTGTTGGAGGAGTTTAAAATACCTGATCTAATGCTAAGTGCCATGTATCCAACGCAGATTGTGATTGGTCTATTGTGTTGCCACGGGCTAGTGTCAGTGGTCGCCCTTGCCTGGAGAGTCAGCCTTTTGGCAGTTGCAGTCATATTTTTACACACAAATCCACGTCATATTCTGGTTTATTCTTATTGAACAATTGCAGACTCAGTTTCAAGTCTTGGCAATAAAATCGACTAATCACAATTCGCTTCAGATAAACAGCACTTAGCATGTACTTTAACCACCTCCAACACAGAATGAATGTGGTTTACAGCTTCTTCATGCCTCGCTGAATTGGGGCAAGTTGCGGTAGGGACAAGTTGCAGTAAGCTAGCTTAGCTTGTCTATGTGCTTGGCTATATGTTTCATTGCTGAGGTGGAACCAGATCTGTTTAATCCTAGCTTGTTTGTGTGTTTACTGTCCCTGCTCTCGAATAGCTTAGGTGACATATTGTTACCTTCCTTTGTATGGGAAAACAATTCATGTTATTCTTCTATAGTTCCTTCAAACTGCTCATTGAGCAAATACACTTACACATCTCGATCAGAATTACACTGAACGGTTTCACAATTATTCACAGTGAATTCACGTTAATGTAGTTGACAGCCCCAACTTTGTGTATTTGAATTCCCATTTTTAAGGAACGAAGAGAGACCAATTTAACATTACACTCAATGGTAAATAACATAAAGTGAAACCTTTATTTTGAAATTAGAGCAAAATAATCAAGCTGGTTTCTAAATCAGCCAGGAAGCAAGCCATAGAATCAGCTCATATTCAGACATTTCAGAACTGTTATCACGGAACTGGGACAAATCCTATCATGACAGATGCCAGAATTTCAATTTAATGAATATATGGAATGATAAATGTAATGCTGACCATGAAACCATTGTCAATTGGTGTAAAAAACCCACCTGGTTCACTAATGCCCTTAGTGAACTTGGCTATCCTGACCCGGTCTGGCCTCCATGTGACTCCAGACCGACATAAATTGCTGCGGTTCTTAGAGGTCAGCCACTTGAGCTCCAGACTTTCACTGCAGGAGTTCCTCAAGATCTTTAGTGACTGTACAACTGACCATCCCTGAATCATTTTGTCATCAGTCAGAGTCAGTTAACATCGTCTGTTGAATGGCTGATGTGAGACGTCGAGAGGGAAGGTGATCCTTTGGTTAAACCCACCACCAGTTGTCTCCCTCTCCCTCTCTATGAGACAATAGTTCTCTGGATCTGGGGCAATTCCTTCGGTGTCCCTCTGTCAAAATCCTGGAAATGTTCACTTAAGGTTTGATGATGAATGAGTTTCCAGAACAATTCAAGCAATAAAAAATAATAGTAGCACAGGAGATGGGAGCAGTGTAGATCATATGTTCCAAATCATTCTAAGTTCAACATCAAGATAGGAAAAAAGTGTTTGATCTAAACAGGGACAAGAAAGCAGTGCCTCTGCTGCTTCTGCTGCTTCTGGAGAAGCTGTTTCTGGATATTGTATAAAACAGTCTCAGTCGCTTTATTTCAGACGTTCTCTTCCTTGAAAAGGTCTTTGGTTTTCCATAACTGATTCTTGCCATGCCCTGTGATTGATTACACTATAACGTTGAATTTAGTGGCACTGGCATCACAGGATTGATCCTTTGAAAATACCAAACAGAAAATTACAATCATCATAGACACAATGTCCCAATGCGTGCTTCCGGCAGCTGAGATTCACTGATGGCAACTCATGTTCAGAATGTTACTGGCCTTGGTAAAATAACTCTACCCAGACTAGTATCCCATTACCAAGTCACCTTTTATTTACATGGGGAAAGTCCTTGACACTACTTCAATTCCCTCATAGCCAGCTGTCAGACTGTCAGGATGTCTGCTCCTCCTTTCCTTTAACCTGTCAGCCAGATTAACAGTCCAAAACAGGGATTTCATATTCTATAAGGTCCACCTGGCTGACCTTACAATAATCATGACATTTGGGTTATCAGGACAAAACGTCCAATTTTCAGATACCACACAAATTGACAATGCAAGTGAACAAGGAAGAGCAGATTTTAGGAGGATACAGACGGAAGCTGTTTACAGTCAGCCTGGGTGTGAACTTGCTCCACAGTTTTCCAAGTGTTTGTCCAGTAAAACAGTCATAGCCAGGACTTCTGAGAGACAAAGGGAGCATGTGAGAGATACACACACACACACACACACACACACGCACACGCACACACACACACACACACACACACACACACACAAATTCCTATGCATAGTCTTTGTTGTTTCTCCCTCAGTGTTCCCTCTAAGTTGTTCTGAACATGGAAAAGAGATGTTCCATAATGCTGCCCCAAGCCATGCTGTTCCAGGAGAGCTACAACACTGATATTAATCTGACAGGGTGAAAAATTTCCCAAGTATGTCCTAATGTATCACTAGCAGCAAAACCACACTTGGGGAGGAGATGGCCAAACATTATCATTACAGGACTTTTATCCAAGAGACTTCGGTCATGTTCTGGGGACCTGGGTTCAATTCCAACGACAGATGTTGGAATTTGAATTCAAGATAAATCTGGAATTCAGAGTCTAATGATGATCATAAAACCATTGCTGATTGTTGGAAAAACAACCTGCTTCATTAATGTCCTTCAGAGAAGAAAACTGCCATCCTTACCTGGTCTGGCCTACATGTGGCTCCAGACCCACAGCCAGATGGTTGACTCTCGACTGCCTTCTGGACAGTTAGAGATGGTCAATAAATGTTGGCCTAACCAGCGACGTCCTCATCCCAAACTAGCCATCTGTCTATTCTCCATGGTTATGAAAGAAATGAAAAGGATCGCTATTAACAGCACTTGCAAAGTCATCACATGCTCAAATATAGTCAGCATGATTTATGCCAGGTCAGTTGCTTCCTGAAGACATTTAAACCTTGGGACCCACATGGAGAAAAGAGAGGAACTCCAGAGTTGAGGTGAGAGTGACTGTCCTTGACACAAAGGTCACATTTGACTGGATGTGGGATCAAGGAACCAACCCTTCCTCAGGGTAGTGTCCTTGACCCAACCACCTTTAATTGCTTCATGAATCATCTTTGTTCCATCATAAGGTCAGAAGGAGGATGCTCATTAATGACTGAAAATGTATAGCACCATTTGTGACTCGGCAATTCTTGAAGCACTCCATGTCCAAATGGTACAAGACCTGGACAATATCCAGGCCTGACAAATGTCAACTAATGATTACGCTAACTGAGTACCAGTCAATGACCATCTCCAGCAAGAGAGAGGAGCTTGATCCTTGTCCTTCAAAGACAGTATTGACATTAAATTCCATGTTACCAACATCCTGACCCCCACCATTGACTGGAAATTGAACAGGAGCAGCTATACACATACTGTGGCTCCAAAAGCAGTTCAGAGGCCCGGAATCCTGTAGAGAGTAACTCACTTTCTGAGCCTCCTCCCTAATTCCCAGGGCTGGTCCATCATTAACAAGGCATAAAGTGGAGTGCGATGGGACAATGCTCATTTGTCTGGATGAGCACACGTCCAACAACACACAATGGGATTGACACTATCGAGAACACTCTCATCTCAACAAATTCTCCAGTGGTGTAAATGAGTGCCCCATGACCATCCGACACAGCCTGGGCCAGAAGCAATATATCACAGCTGTCAGTGTCTGTGCTCTGAATCTAGACACAATTGACAAGACTACAGCCTCATTCCACACCAGCCTCAATATGTCACTATCCCGCTGAAGAAAGTATTTCTCAGGCCGTGCTTTATAGCTGACCTGATGATGACCAAGATATCTGAGGCAGAGAGTGTCCCAAGCACCTGGCCCACCCGAAGCCTCTCCCCAGTCAGCAGCTGTGCGGAGACCCTCAGACTCTCCACCAGGAAACTCCAACACTGGCTCAGTGAGAATAAGCAGGAGGTCCGGGACCCCCTAGACCGCAACCGTGTGCTATTCGTGAACAAGCAGCTCCACCATAGCTCGTGCTAAAGTATAAACCAGCAGACTCACAACTGAAGGCCAAGGTGTAACACAGAACCTGTCACTTAAAGAATAGATGGTAGGAGGAGAGAGTCAGCAGGACAGTCAGCAACTCACTGACAACCACAACGTGGGCAGCTTCTTCAAGGCAATCAAGGCCATTTACAGCCCGAGTACCCAGGGAGTGACCTCACTGAGAGCCAAAAACAGACAGTCCCACATCAAAGACCAAGAGGCAGTCAACACTCGCTGGAGAGAGCAGTGCTGAGCCCTCCTCCACCAATTCACAGCCTTCCACACAAGTATCTCTGACACCATCCCACAACACACTGCCATCGCCCTCGCAGCAAAACCTCCAACCCACCATGAGGGCAAAAGGACCCTCTGACAGCTTAACAATAACAAGGTCTCCAGCACAGCTTAAGGCCTAAAGTGTGGCAGAGAGTCATTTTTAAGATGAAGCCACAATTTCATCACCGTTGTCTAGAATGAAGGGAGCATGCCGGGAGTTCTCAGAGAGGCCATAATTGTGACCATCTTCATTAAAGGAGACAAGTCCAACCGTACAGAGAGATCTCCCCACTGTCTACCATTGGAAAGGTCATTGTGAGAATCCTCCTCAGGGTCCTCCTCCCAGTGGCTGAAGAGGTCCTCCCGAGTGTCCTGTCTAGAGGCAGAATAGCCAGGATTTTCAGTGTGTGACAAATCCAGGCACAGTGCAGGGAACTGCAGCATCCTATGTACATGTCCTTCTTCCATCTCACACAGGTCTTCAGCCCTGTCAACCAGGAGGAATTTTGAAATATCTTCCTCAAATTTAGATGCCATCAGAATTCTTCACCGTCCACCGCCTGCTTCACAATGACATCCATACCATGATCTTCACCAACACATTTGCCACATACATTAACAGTGTGTGATAGACTGAACTAAGTAACTCCACAATTAATAAAATTAGATCTAAGCCCCGCAGTCCTGCCATATTCAGTCATGAATAATGGTGAACAATTAAACAGGAGAACGCTCCACTAATCAACAACAGGAGTGCCCAGAGCATCAGTGCAAAGATAAATCTAAACCCGTCTGCAAAACTCTTCAAACTGAAATGCTGATGGATCAATTCATCTTAGCCCCCAGGGTCCTGACACCATTCCAGCAATGGGACAGATGACACATGCTCCAGAACCTGCTGCATCCCCATGGTCAAGCAGCTCCTGCTGAGCTACAGCACTGACATCTATCTGGGAGAGTGGAAATTTGCCCAGGTATGTGCTGTGCACAAAACGCAGGACAAAGCCAGCCTTGTGAATTACCAGCCAGTCAATATGGTCTCAACCACAAAAATGTGAACGGATTTTTCATCAACAGGGCAACCCTTGGTTAACAACAACCTGCTCAGTGACGCTCAGTTTGAGTTCCTGCAGAGCCATTCAGCTCCTGACCTCATCACAGCTTTGATTCCAACATGGACAGAATTAATTCCAGAGGTGGGTGAGTCTGACCATGCTTATCATCAAGACTGGGCTACCCATGGCCTAGTTTGGCATCAAGGAGCCTGAAAAAAGCTGGACTCAATGGAAATCTGGGGAATGTCTCCCCTGGGTGAAATCATCCCTGGCAGAAAGGGAGAACATTGCGGTTGTTGGATGTCAGTCATCAATACTGCAGGATGTCTCTACAGGGGTTCCTCGGGGAGTGTGTTTAGGCCTGACCATTGACAATAGTTTCATCAGTTGACTTCTCTGCATCATAGCTTAAGACATGGGGATGTTAGCTAACGATTACACAGTCTTCAGCGGCATTTATGACTACTCAGGTATTGAATCACTCCATATCCAAGTGCATTGAGACCTAGACAACATGCAGCCTTGGGATGAAAAGTGACAAATAGCATTCACACCACATTAACAATAGACAGTGATCACCTCTGTCAATAAGAATCAAACCATTGTCCTTTTTATATGGGATTACTTTTGCTGAATCTTCAACTATCAACATCATGGGATTATCATTGACCAGAAACTGTGTATACAATGGGGATAGAGCAGGTGAGAAGCTGAAATACTACAGTGAATAACTCACTTTCCACCATCCACAAGGCACAAGTCAGGAGTACGGTAGATTAGTCCTCATTTGCCCTAGATAAGTGAAACTCCAACAACACTCAAAGAGCGTGACATCATCCATGGTAAAACAGTCCATTTGATTAAAACAATACCCATTTTATTTGCATCATTGACTCTCAGTAGAAGCAATGTGTACCAACAACGAGATGCATTTCAGAAATTCACCAAGTTCCTCAGACAGAACATTCCAAACATACAGTCATCTCAAAAGGACAAGGGCAGCAGATACATGGCATCACCACACATGAAAGTTCCCTTCCAAGTCAATCACCATCCTGATTTGGAAATATATGACCAGTCCTTCAGTATCTCTGCTTCAAAGTCCTCTATAATAGTATTGTAAGTTCATGTAAATACCACAGACAGCAATAGTTCAAGAAAGCAGCTCACCAACATATTCCCAGCTGCTACTCAGGATGAGCAATAAATGCCAGCCCAGTCTGCGATGTCCATGACTGTATTAGAATTAATTACAATTGATGTCCAGTCATGACTGCAGGTTGGGTGTAGACAGTACCTTGCTTATTCTGAAGAGCTGAAGGGATGTGCTGTTTGAAATAATCTGTCGGTCTTTCAGAGGCACTGTCTACATACATAGCATCACATGGACACTGACATTCATAAACCAGACCAAAGAATATTTAGAAACAGTTAAAATAATGTCATGAAAACTATTAGGTGTGGAATGTTTGTATTCAAGAGAAAAATAATTGGACATTTTCAAAGTGCTTGGGCTGAATAATAATTTAATCTTGGGTGCAATGACCAAATTCATCATTTGTGCACTATGTTTTCATTAGATTTCACTCTATAGTGGGCGGCACGGTGGGACAGTGGTTAGCACTGCTGCCTCACAGCGCCTGTAGACCCGGGTTCAATTCCCGATTCAGGCGACTGACGGTGTGGAGTTTGCACGTTCTCCCCGTGTCTGCGTGGGTTTCCTCCGGGTGCTCCGGTTTCCTCCCACAGTCACAAAGATGTGCGTGTCAGGTGAATTGGCCAAGCTAAATTGCCCGTAGTGTTAGGTAAGGGGTAAATGTAGGGGTATGGGTGGGTTGCGCTTCGGCGGGTCGGTGTGGACTTGTTGGGCCGAAGGGCCTGTTTCCACACTGTAAGTCTAATCTAATCTAAACATTGAACTCAATAAATGGGTCGACAATCAAATGGCTATGATCAAAGAATTTATGACATTCAGTAATGAGACCTTGCTGTTAATGATCAATACATTGTTGAAACCATCTGCATTAAATTTCTGTCTCGAGTCACACAAGAATGTTGGCTGGGATCATGTTGACTGTCAATGCAAATGAAAAATCCTGTTTGGGTACTGGTGTTGTGGAGCTGACATGCACTGGATACGGTTGATGAGGGATTCAGTACAACGCACCAAGTTCTGCAATATTCCATCATCTTTGTAACACCTTCATCAAGATTCTGGTCCAGGGCACAGGATTAATGAGACTATGGCACATTAGATGCCATCAATATAGCTGAGCTTGTGCGACATGGTTATTGGCAGGTCTTTTGTGTATATGGTGAAAATTATACTGAGTCTTGTGCTAGCCCATTGGCCATTTGCTAAATTGTCTGGTGGAGTGGAATATTTCAATAACTGTCCAGATGGAGTTTGGAAGCTGTTTGGACAGATTCAGGAACTGATAACTCTTTACGGAAGCTGTCAGCTTAGTCCAGAAAGACTATATTTAGATTCAGGCCTTTTTGATCATATTTTTCATGCATGTCAGAGTACAAAGGTCGTGTGTTTGTTCATCTGAACATGAATCAGCTGTTTACTTTGATTATTGAACTGGGCAATAATTAGCTGTTTACTATATTCACTAAATTCAGCAAAAATTAGGTATGAACTCTGATTATTGAAGTGAACAATAATTAAATTAACTTTCAACTGAAAAAAAAACAATTCGGTTTGGTTTGATTTTTAAAGATTCAAAGAAATAAAGACATATTAACTCTCTATTATATAAAACGTAAAAGTAATCTGCAGTATATTTCTGCCAAACTTCTCCAGCAACATTCAAATACAGTCACGTGCACGGAATCCCACTTCACAGACAGTGTCGCAGAAAACACAGTGATCATCTCAGGCCAGGTCCTGTCCCACTGGCAGGATAGAGCCAGCAGAGGCAACATCTCCGTGGGATACAGTCAGGGAGGGAGCGTGATCTGGAAGTGCTCAACATTGATACTAGAGCCCATGAAGCCTCATACCGTTAGGTTAAACACGGGTAAGGAAACATTCAGCTGATTATCAATTATCACATCCCTTGAATTTCTTCTTTTGACCATAACATTAAAGACAGAAAGGAGGAGAATATATTCTGTGTGGGAGGCTTCAGTGCCCATCACCAAGCCAGGCTCAGCACACCACCTGCTGACTGAGCTGGGACAGTCCAAAAGGACGCAGCTGCTGGACTGGGGCTGCAGCAGGGGTTGAGGGAACCAGTCAGTGGGGAATAACATCATTGACTGCATTGACACCAATCTGCCTGATGTACATTTTATAAACACTTCATCATGTTGTGTTACACAGTCTTTGTGCTAGATGGGACAGGCTTCAAACAGATGTAGCAACTCATAACGTGGTAATCATGAGGTACATTTGGACATAGCTGGAGCAGAATTATACTTTACATGACTCAAAGTCTATCTGCCCAACAAATCTAACAGGAAGGTTTGAGTTATTGGGAGATGCTAGATAAGCTGGGGCTGTTTTGATTGGCATGTCAGAGGCTGAGGAGTGATCCCATTTTGGAGAGAACATCGCTCATATACGTCTGTGATATCCTGTCAAGGCTTTCTCCGGGTCCAGGCTGATGAGGCAGGTGCCTAACCCTCTGTCCTGCACTTAGGCGATCGTATCCCTGAGGAGTGTGAGACTCTCTGTGATCTTCCTCCCCGGTACAGCACCGATCCCAGAGCAGATTTGACCCGGTTGGCGATGACCTTTGACAAGATTTTGTAATCTGTATTTAATAGTGAGATTGGTCTCCAATTTCTAATTTCCTCCTTCTCCCCCTTCTGCTTGTAGAAGAGGGCGATGATGCCTTTCCTCATGGATTGACTCATGGTACCTGCCAGAAGCAGACTGACATACACCTCCAGCAGGTCCTGGTCAATCACGTCCCAAAGAGCAGAATAGAGCTCGACAGGTAAACTGTCGCTTCCAGGAGTTTTATTCTTTTCGAAGGGCTCAAGGGCCTGGATCAACTCATCCAGAGGTAGCGGCTGGTCCAGCCTCTCCCATGTTCTGTCGTCTAAGACCTCCGTGATAGAGGACAGGAACGACTGGGAGGCCGTGCTGTCAGTTGGCTTCGAGTCATACAGACTTGCATAGAAGGATTTGCTGATCCTCATGATGTCAGCCTGAAATGACATTACCGAGCCATCAGCCTGCTGAGCACAGAGCTCTGTTTGTGCACTTTTGTGGAAGAAGAAACGTGAGCACGTCCCGTCCTGCTTCACGGAGCGGACCCTGGACCAGAAGATTATCTTGGAGGTCTCCGAGGCAAAGAACGAGGCTTGCCGGCCCTTCACCTGCTGGAGGTCCTCCGTGACATTGACCCCCACCGTCTGCAGCAGGAGCAGGTTCTGCATAATTTCCTGGAGCTGGGACAGTTTTCCCCACCTCTCCCTTGTCTACTAAACACTTTGAGGATGAAGAACCTCTTGATGTTCCCTTTTACTATTTCCCACCAATCCACTGGAGAACTCAAACAGGCGATGTTCTCTCCAAAATGGGCTTTGGGGATGGAATCTGCAATTGGATCAGACTGCTCTACACCAACATTGTAAGTGCAGTCTCAATCAATGGGTGGGAATCAGATAGCGTCCCAGTCAGATCTGGAGTCAGGCAGGGCTGCCCTCTCTCTCTCTCTCTCTCCCTCTCTCTCTCTCTCTCTCTCCTGCCTTGTCTGTGTGGTGTTTGCCATTTGCCAAGTCCATCAGGAAGGATGCGAGCCTAAGAGGGCTGACTATTTCTCGTGGTGGGGGTGTATAGGTTAAGGCCTCCCTGCACATGGATGATGTTGCTGTTTTTTGCTCAGATCCACTGTCCGTGCACCGACTTTTGTGCATATGTGACCAGTTCAAACGGGCCAAGGTCAAGGCCATGCTCTTCGGGAACTGGGATGACCAATCCTTCATCCCCTTCGCCGTCAATACTGACTATCTGAAGGTGCTGGGTATTTGGTTCAGAGGAGCTGGGGTGTGCGCCAAGTCTTGAGGGGAGTGTATCAAGAAAGTGAGGCAGATATTGGGCAAATGAAACTATGGTCGCTTTCCATCGCGGGTAAAAACCTGGTCATCAGGTGTGAGGCACTGTCAGTATTGTTATATGCCGATTCCCAGAATCTGTGCCGTCACAGTCACCCGGGCCATCTTCCATTTTATATGGAGATCAAAGATGGCCAGGGTGCACAGGGATTGGATGTACAAAGCTCTGGGCAACAGAGGAAGAAACACACCAAATGCCACCCTCACCCTGATGGCCACTTCTGTGTGTGGCTGCATCAAGCTATGCGTGGACCCCCGGTACGCAAACACAAAGTGTCACTATGTACTGAGGTTCTCCCTGTCTCCAGTGTTGCAAAGGATGGGCCTGGCCTCGCAGCCGTGAAACACTCCAATAGTTAGACCGTTCTGTATCACCTGTCCTTCGTAGAGAAATTTATGAAGAAAGACACCTTTGACCACAAGTCCATCAGGAAGTGGTCAGCATGTAGTGTCCTTGAGATCCTTCGGGAAAAGAACAGGGCGGATCCTGTCAAGTCGTTCCCTGGGCAGACTGTCAAAGTCATTTGGCAGAATGCCTTATCGCCAAAACTTTTCAACAAGCACCAAGACATGGCTTGGCTGGTGGTGAGGAGGACTCTGACTGTGGGATACTTTATGCATGCCCGGACTCTCTGCCACACCACACGCTGCCCATGAAGCGGTTGTGGAAGGGACAAGACTGTCACACACCTCACTCTGGAATGTGCCTACGCAAAAGAAGTCTGGAGAGGAATGCAGTGGTGTTTGTCGAGGTTGGTCCCGAGCAGCGCCGTGACGGGGAATTCCGTGCTCTACGGTCTGTTCCCCGGGTCACACACCACAACAAACATCAACTGTGCCCGGAGGATCATAAACTCGATGAAAGATGCTCTTTGGTCTATCCGAGACCTGTTGATCTTCCAGCTGAAGGAGCTGACCCCGATTGAGTGTTGCAGACTGACACATTCCAAGGTCCAGGACTACCTGTTGAGGGATGCGCTGAAGCTTGGGGAAGGTGCTGCCAAGGCGTGGTGAGGAAAGACCTTTGTGTAACATCTGCCTGCCTAAGAACAGGGGGCCCACACGGTAAGTGGGCTCCACTAATGCCTCAGCTAAATATATGCATAGTAAACGTACAGACCTGTTTGATTACTCAATCTCTGTATGCAAAGAAATGGAATCTTTACAGATGTATGGCATGACCAATTGTACAGAACATCAAAATATTTTTTTGAATAAAGTATATTTTTTGAAATAAAAAAGTCAGAGGCTGAGGGGTGACCTTATAGAGGTTTATCAAATGATGAAGGGCATTAATAGCATGAATGACAAGGTCTTTAGAAACAGTGTTAAGGAAAATCCCAAAGCCTTTTATTCCCATGTAAGAAGCAAGAGAGTAATTAGAGAAAGAGTTGGCCCACTCAAGGTCAAAGGAGGAAAGTTATGCATGGAGTCAGAGAAAATGGATGACATTCTTCATGAGTACTTTTCATTGGTATTCATTGAGGAGAGGGACATGACGGATGTTGAGGTTGGGATAGTTGTTGGATTTCTCTCGGTCAATTTGGCATAAGGAGGGAGGAAGTGCTGGGTATTCTAAAAAACATTAAGGTGGACAAGTCCCCAGGTCCAGTTGGGATCTATCCCAGGTTATCGAGGGAAACAAGGGAGGAAAGAGCTAGGACCATAACAGCTATCTTTGCAGCATCCTTGAATATGGAGGACTGAAGAATTGCTAATGTCGTCCCCTTGTTTAAGAAAGGTAGCAAGGATAATCCAGGTAATTATAGACTGGTGAGCCTGATGTCAGTGGTAGGGAAGCTGCTGGAGAAGATACTGAAGGATAGAAAGAAAATTGGCTTATCAGTGATGGGAAACATGGCTTTGCGGAGGGACTGTCATTTCTTACCAACTTAGTAGAATTCTTTGAGGAAGTGACAAAGTTGATTAATGAGGGAAGGGCTGTAGATGTCATATGCTAAGATTCAGTAGACATTTAATAAGATTCTGATGGTGGGCTGATGGAGAAAGTGAAATCGCATGGGGTCCAGGGTGTACTAGGGAGAACTAGGCAGCAGGAGACAGAAAGTGGTAATGGAAGGGAGTTTCTCAAAATGGAGAACTGTTACCAGTCGTGTTCCACAGGGATCTGTGTTGGGACCACTGTTGTCTGTGATATACGTAAATGATCTGGGGGAAGGTATAGGCGACCTGATTAGCAAGTTTGAAGATGGCACTAAGATTAGTAGAGTAGCACTTAAGGAAGGGGCCTGTCAGAGAATGAAGATGAATATCGATAGATTGGAGAGTTTGGCTGAGAAATGGCAGATGGAGTTCAATCCAAGTAAATTCGAATTCAATTTAATTTAATTATCTAATTTAATAAATTATCTAATTTAATTTAATTTAAACAGCTAATCTCAAGCAAACTATACGGGAAATGGAAACGTCCTTGGAAAAATTGATGTACATAGAGATCTGGGTATTCAGGGCCATTGTACCCTCAAGGTGGGAATGCAGTTGATAATGTGATCAAGTAGGCATACAGCATGCTTTCTGTCATTGGACGGGGTATAAGAGTTGGCAGGTCAAGTTACAATTATATAGGACTTTCGTTTGGCCACATTTGGAATACTGCATGCAGTTCTGGTCGCCACATTACCAAAAAGGATGTGGATGCTTTGGAGAGGGTGCAGAGGAGGTTCACCAGGATGTTGCCTGGTATATAGGGTGCTAGCTATGAAGAGAGACTGAGTAGATTAGGATTTTTTGATTCGCAAGAAGGAGGTGGGGGGGGGGGGGTCCTGATTGAGGTCTACAAAATCATGAGAGGTCGAGAAGCTTTTTCCCCGAAAGGGGGACTCAATTACGAGCGGCCACGAGTTCATAGTGAGAGGGTAAAAGTTCAGAGGCGCCCCACGCGTGGAACGTCTTCACACAGAGGATGGAGGGTGCCTGGAATGCATTGCCAGAGGAGGTGGTAGAGGCGGGCAGGTTAGGGTCGTCTGTGATTTATCTAGATAGATACATGAATGTACAGGGAGCAAAGGGATACAAATCCTTATAAAATAGGCAACAGGTTTAGATAGAGGATCTGGATTGGCGCTGACTGGGAGAGCCGAAGGGTCTGTTACTGTGCTGTAATTTTCCTTGTTTTTTGTCTTTTTCTTAGCATGGGGAAGTCCAAAACTAGATGGCAATAGGTTAAGATGAGAGAGGAAAGATATTGAAGGGGCCTGAAGGGCACTGCTGTTTGTCATTTTTATAAATTATCTGGTGGTGGGTGTAGAAGGATGGGTTAATAAATTTGTACGCGTAGGCAGAATTGTGGATAGTGTCAATGGATGTTGTGAGTTGCAGAGGGACTTTGATAAGATGCAGAGCTCGACTGAGAAGTGGAAAATAGAGTTTAATGCGGAAAAGTGTAAGATAGTTCCCTTTGGAAGAAGCAACAAGAATGCAGAGGATTGGGCTAATTGTAAGATTCTTGGCAGTGTGAATGAACAGAGAGATCTCTGTGTCGTGGTGCATAAATACCTAAAAGTTGCCACCCAGGTTGATAGGGTTGTTAAGAAGGCATATGGTGTGTTGGCATTTATTGGTAGGGGGATTGGGTTTCGGAGCCACGAGGTCATGCTTCAGCTGTACAAGATACTGGTAAGGCCACACCAGGAGTATTGCATGCAGTTCAGGTCACTGCATTATAGGAGGGATGTGGAAGCTTTGGAAAGGGCTCAGACGAGATTTACTAGGAATTTGCCTGGTATGGAAGGAAGATCTTGCAAGGAAAGGCTGAGGGAACTGAGGTTGTTTTCATTGGAGAGAAGATGTTGGCGAGGTGACATAATCGCGACTTGTAAGATAGTCAGAGGGTTAGATAGAGTGAACAATGAGAGGCTTTCTCCTCAGATGATGAAGGCTAACAGAAAGGGACATAGCTTTAAATTGAGGTGTGATTTTTTTTTGGACAGATATTAGGGGTTGTTCCTTCACTCAGAGAGAAGTAGGGGCGTGGAATGGCTGCTTGCAAAAGAAGTAGACTCACTGATGTTAAGGACATTTAAATGGGCATTGGACATACATATGGATAATAATGGAATGGTGTAGATTAGTTGGACCTTAGATTATTTTCACAGGTCAGTGCAAAATCGAGGGCAGAAGGGCCTGTACTGCGCTGTAACGTTCGATGTTCTATAACATTTTCACACAGAGATTGGTGTGTGTGTGGAATGAGCTGGCAGAGAAACTGGTGGAAGTGAGTACAATTACAATATTTAAAAAGCATCTGGATGGGTTCATGAAAAAGAAGTGTTTAGAGGGATATGAGCCAAGGGCTGGTAAATGGGACTAAGTCAGACTGGAATTTCTGTTGTCTGTGGATGCGTTAGACTGGAGGCTCTGTTTCTGTGCTGCATGATTCTATATTTCCTACTTTTCCATTACCATCAAGCCAGAGGTTCATCACTGGTTCAGTGAAGAGGACAAAAGGGCATGCAAAGAGCAACACTGTATACCAGGATGTGAGGGGACAGCCTGGTGAAGCTGCAAACAGGATCACTTGTATATACAACAAGTGATGAACAGAGCTAAACAATCACACAATCAACGAAACTCTGCTTTTTGCTCACTGAAGCTGCCAGACCTGCTGTGTTCTGCCAGTAATTTCTGTTTTGGCGTCACATACCATCACTGCAGCTGTGCTACACTTCATTATAAAAGATTGGCAATTAAATAAACTACAGAGGAACCTCAATTATCCAAACGTCAATTATCCAATATTGGTTTCTCAGAAGGGGATCTCAAGATCTCAAGTGAAACATCACGTCAAAGAGCTGTTTCAACTGGATCGTGTCTTTTGTTTACAGGTACAGTGATTAAAAATGAACTCAGCTCACTGAAATGCTGCCGAGAATAGTCCTGGACAGTCCAGGCACCGTCTCCAAATCACTGACCTCCCGCCCTCACTCTCTTCTTCCATACTTTCCCTGGAGTTCTACACAGGGGTGAACCCTAATCTCCCCCACCCCAGATAATCTCTCCAACATTATCCTGTACAGGGCACAGGTGGAAACTGTCAAAAAGCCGTGTGTGGGTGTGTGCGTGTGTGTACATGCACACGCTATTTAGAGACTTACCCGACAAAGGCAGCTGCAGCGTATTGTTGGTGTACAGTCCGGCTCCCCTGGGAGAGAGAATGGGGTGTGGGGCCAGACGTGGGGGTGGGGTCAGACGAGGGGGCAGTGATGCGGATGGGGGTCAGATGGTGGGTGGAGATGGATGGGGATGCGGGTTGGGGCTGTGGGGCTCAGGACAGGTGGGGGCAGGCGGGGTGGGGTTTTGGATGGGATTGGGGATTGGTAGGGTAAGGACAGGGGGCGGTCTTGCACAGGATTGTGAGCAGATGGGCTGTGGCTCCAAAGGAGACCGAGGTTAAGTCTCCTGCAAAAAATAACGCCACTGTTGACTCTCAGGGTCTGTTCACCATCTGTGTAACAGAATACTCCACTGCCTGGATGGGTACAGTTCCAGCAACACTCAAGAAGCTTGACAAAGCAGCCCCCTTGATTGGCACCCTATCCTCAAATATTGATTCCCTGCACCACTGATGCACAGAAGCAGAAGTGTGGACCATTTACAAGATGCGCTACACAAATTTATGAAGGCTCTGAAGAAAGTACATTCCAAACACATGCCAACTAACAGGGAAGGCAGATGAATGGGAAGATTATGCATGGGACCAGCGATCAAACTTGGTTAAATGAAAAATGCAGGAGAGTGTTCACTAGGTATACCTAAAAGTTAAGTGTTAACCTGGTGAAACTACAACACAGAAATACTTGAATGTAAGGAACCATACAAAGCAACAAGTTAAGGGGTTTAACACAAGGGAGTTAAGGGATTCCACAGCCTATGGATCAGACATAAAGTCTGCAATCCTGTCACCTCCATCACAAATGGCTGTGGGCAATTTAACAAATCACTGTTTTCACTTGAATGTTGAGGCTGCGGGTGATCCAATGTAAGTTTACAAAATTATGAAGGCATGGATAGAATGGCTAGTAAGAGTCTTATCCCAGGATAGAAATGTCAACTATGAGGGGATAAAGACTTAGCAGAAATAGTAGATGGAGTCAATGGATGGAAAATTGTTTGTGTGATGGACTGGGCTGTGTTCACGACTGTAACTTCATACAGTCTTGGGCAGAACAGTAGCCATACCAAGTATGATGCATCTGGATTGGGTACTTTCTATGGTGCTTTTATAAATTCGGAAGACTTATTGTGGACTTGCCAAATTTCCCTAGCCTTCTGAGGAAGAAAAGGAAATAAAGGTGTTCTTCCTATAGTGTGGTGTTCGACTGTACCAATTGTGGTCAATTCCAGTAGTTTCTCCTTACTCTTTTATTCGATGCCTTGAATAATAAATACAAGTATTCCATCTGCCTTCTTAATCATTTTTCCTATCTGCGCCGAACCTTCAGTTATCTATGGATTTTTGTACCAAATTGCTACTGATCTTCACTGCCTTCCTTGGTCCTGCTGTTCACTCTGTAACCCTTGTCAGCCTTCATGACCTCTCACATTATAACGTCTCACTCCATTCCAAGGTGAATTCTATTTATCATTGTTCTGCAGAGCTGACCAGTCTGTTGATATTCTCCTCCAGTTTACACCCTCCTAGCGAGTTTTGAGAAGATTTGTAGCTCATGGATCAACTGGGACAACACATTCATCCTACGACAAGCCAAACAGAAACACGCATGAGAATTTGGGGGCAGCACGTTAGCTCAATGGTTAGTATTGCGGCCTCACAGCACCAGGGACCCGGGTTCGATTCCAGCCTTGAGTGACTGTCTGTGTGAAGTTTGCACGTTCTCCCTGTGTTTGCGTGGGTTTCCTCCGGGTGCTCCGCTTTCCTCCCACAATCCAAAGATGTGCAGGTCAGGTGAATTGGCCATGCTGAATTGTCCATAGTGTTAGGTGCATTACCATAGTGTTAGGTGCATTAGTCCGGGGTAAACATAGAGTAGGGCAATGGATCTGGGTGGGTTACTCTTCGGAGGAGCAGTGTGGGCTTGTTGGGCCAAAGGGCCTGTTTCCATACTGTATAGAATCTAATCTAATCTAATTCCTAGGAGCATGGCATTCCAACCAGAACTCTATCAACAAGATCATCGAGTTATACTCCTTCTACCACCCCCTAAGAAACAGAACAGGAAATGATATCACCACAGGAAATGATGTCACCACAGGAAATGACATCACCGACCCAAAGAAACAAAAGCAGGAATTATCAACAGTGCTTCACTCAAAGGCCCACTGAAAATGTTACCTAGTAGGGTAACGAAACGTCTGGAAATTAACCTTCCAGCTCAGCAAGCAAACCAGCATCCTTGTACCCTCCTCCTCACTACTGACGACTGAAGCAATTTACATTTCATATGCAAACTTCATCATCCTTTCACTTGCATTTATTTCTAAACACAGAAAATGCACCATAAACAGTAAGGACCTCAGCACCAAGCTCTGTGTAATTTGACTGGAAAAATAGTTCAAGTAATGAGCTGCCAGAGGAAGTCATAGAGCTGGGAAATTTTACAGTGTTTAAAACGCATCTGGATGGGTACATGATTAGGAAGCGTCTAGAAGGATATAGGCCAAATGCTGGCAAAAGGGAGTAGATCAGATTAGGATATCTGCTCGGCATGGGGGATTTTCACCTAAGGGTCTGTTTCCATGCTGTTTGACTCTCAGTCACAGAAACATCCCTCACTGTCTCCGTCTATTTCCTACCTCTCAATCATTTTACGTCCAATGTGCCACTTTGCCCCGCATCCCACAGGCCTTTCCTTGACCAGTCTTCAATGAAGGAATTTATCAAAAGCTTGTTAAACTCCATGAAGATTAAAGCAAACGCATTTCCCTCATCAACAATCTTGGTTTCTTCCTCAAGAAAAAAGGTTATCAAATACAAATTTTCATGAATAAATTCTTACTGACTGTTCCTGTATTGACAAGAATTCTTTCTAATAACTTCCCTAGCACTGAAGTTATAGTGATTGGGCTCCAGTTTCCTGGTCTACCACTTCCACCATTATTGTGACACTTGGATCATGTTAGCAGTTCACCTGTGGGCAGAGAGGACTTCATCCCTCCTTCCTTGACCCCCTTAATAGCATAGGATCATCCATGCTTCAGGTTAATCCACTGTTACGATTGCTAAATTGACTCGTCCCTCCACTGCCTCTCGATAGGATTTCATCTGATCCTTCAGTATATCCGATCTGACATCTGGTCATCCTTTGCCATTGTGAAGATAAATGCAAATTATTCATCTTTCACATCCACTAATAGATTACCATGGTTCTCCCTAATGAGTCCTACACTTCTCCTCGGTATTCTCTCAGTCTTTCAATATTGAAAGCTACACAACATGGTAACATACGTTTTGGTCCAACTCGTCCATGCCAACCAGATATCCGAAATAAATCTAGTCCCATTTGCCAGCATTTGGCCCATATGGCTCTAAACCTTTCTTATTCATATACCTATTCAGATGACTTTTAAATGATGTATTGGTATCAGCCTCCACCACTTCCTCTGGCAGCTCATTCCATACTCACACCACCCTCTGTATGAAAAAAAGTTGTCCCCTAGGTCCCTTTTAAATCTATTCCCTCTCACCTTAAACCTATGCTATCTAGATTCCCATCCTGGGGAAAGAATCTTGGCTATTTATCCTGTCCATGCATCACATTATTTTATCAACCTCTATAGGTCACCTCTCAGCCTCCATGCTCCAGGGAATAAAATGTCCCAGCACATTCAACCTTCTCCCTATAACTGAAACACGCCAACCCTGACAACATCTTTGTAAATCTTTGCTGAACAACATGCTTCCTATAGCAGGGAGACCAGAATTGCATGTCTTATACCAATAGTGGCCTAAGCAATGTCCTGTACAATGGCAAAATGACCTCCCAAGTCCCATACTCAATGCACTGACCATTGAAGGCATGAATATCAAATGCATTCTTCACTATCATATTAACCTGCGATTCCACTTTCAAGGAACTATGAACCTGCACTCCAAGGTCTCTTTATTCAGCAACACTCCTCACAACCTTACCATTAAGTATATAAATCTTGTCCTGATTTGCCTCTGCAAAAATGCAGCACCTCACAGTTAATTAAATGAATCACCATCTGCCACTCCTCGGCCATTGGTCCATCTAATCAAGATCCCATTCTAAACTGAGGTAACCTTCTTCGCTGTCCACTTACACATCTAATTTTGGTGTCATCTGTAAACTTACTACCTATACCTCCTATGCTCACATAAATTGATATAAATGATGAAAAGCAGTGGACCCAGCACTGATCCTTTTGGCTCACCAATGTTCATAGGCCTCCAGTCGAAAAGGCAACTCTCCAGCACCACCCTCTTCCTTTTACCTTCAGGTCAATTCTGCAGCTAATTGGTTAGTTCTTTTTCTATTCCATGTCATCTAGTCTTGTTTACCATGACAAACCTTAACAAATTCATTACTGAAGTCCATATCAATCATGTCCACTGCTCTGCCTTTAACAAACCTCTCAGTTTTGACTTACAAAATACAATCAAGTTCATGAGACACAATTTCCCATGTCTAAAGACATGTTGATGATCCCTAATCAGTCCTTGCCTTTCTAAATACATGTAAATCCTGTCCCTCAGGATTCTCTCCCTCCCATGTCACTGATCTGTAGTTCCCTGGCTTTTCCTTCAAATCTTTCTTAAATAATGGCACCACGTTTGTCAACCCCTAGTCTTCTGGCACCTTGTCTGTGGTCTCAGTGATACATATATCATAGCAAGGGCCCAGCAATCAGTTCTCTAGCTTCCCATAGACTTCTAGGGTACACCTGATTAGGACACCAGGATTTGTCCACCATGATGCATTTTAAGACATCCAGCACATTGTCTTCTGTAATGTGGACTTGTTTAAAGAGGGTTGCTCATATCCGAGAGACATATTTTCACACTTGGAATAAACTGGCTCAGCGCAGCATCATTTAAAGTATTTTGTGATCTTGGGTGGGGCTCATGGTTTTGTGTGGACAGTGTTATTGCTGGCAGATTCCATATTCTGTTTTTGTTATTTCATTCTGATGGACTGAGCAGCGAAGTTTCTTCATATTGGGGTACACTCGTTATTGTTATTAGCTTGTTCATTTACAGGAATTTGAAGAACAGTATCAAAGCTGAGCAATGCTGTAATCTCAATCTCCCAAGGAGCTTCTACACAGTATAAGGCAGCATCTCCGGGAATGCATCAGCTCAGAGATTCAAACAAGGAGCAAGTCAGCTGCCTGAAGGGACAGATCACTTCGCATTGAAAAATGCTTCAACCAATTCAACACGTGGAGAAGGTGTTCTACACCATCCTTGCTTTTATTGGCATCCCTGGTATGGCATTATGACAATTCAACTTATTTTAATCTGCTGCTGACCTGCTCTCTGGTTTTACCTTTTAAACAATAACCTCACCAGCTCACTGACTGGTCAGCTTTACCCAGACACCAGAACAATGACAGTAATTCACTAAAAGCAGCATTCTCAGTACAATTCTCCATTGACAGAGACTCCCAACTTCACTGCTGCTGCTGCAGTTTCTGATCTCAGTGCTCTGTCATATGTTCTGGTTACATACAGTTTGAAGGTACGAGGAGAGATCATGCGAGGTAGTTCTGATGAAGGGTCACTGGACCCGAAACATTTACTCTGCTTTCTCTCCCACAGATGTTGCCAATCCTGCTGAGCAATGTCTGCTCTTGTTATACAAATGAGGCCTTCTTTTTGAGAACTTTGAAGGTTAAGGGTTGGTCTCAGTAAAATCCTACAAGATACGCAAAGGAAAAGACAGGAAAAGGCAAACAATTTCCATTGGATCAGGATTTCATGATGAAAGAGAAGAGTCTGAGAATTTCTCCCAGAGGATTCAGGAGAAATGTGAGGAATAACTCCTACACACAAGGTGGGAGAGTTTTGGAACTCTCTAATAAATGGCAGTGGATACTGAATCTGTCAGTCAGGTTAAATGAAATCGTCTTCTTTAAACAAAGGAATTGAGGATATGAATCCTGTTTTGATTTTTAAAGTTTCATCTAACGACCATCCCTTCTGGAAATTTTCTCCTCCTCACTATCTCTGGTCACGAGATTCAAATCTTGACTGATTTCCCTCCTGATCCTTGCAATTTCAGGCATTTGTGTATACTAATGGGTGAATTTACAGTGTAAATATCACAGTTGCTGTAATACTCCCATGTTGTCACTAAGGGAGTCCTGCATGTCCTTTTATGCCACACTTTTGTAAGACACGTGAAATAGTCTTGTTTAAAATCATACACCAGTTCTGATGATCTGTTTCCTGATCTGCCAGCTCTGATCAGGATTTGGTCTGATGCTAACACCAGGGGATGACCTGATTCAAGGAGGAGGCAAGAGTTTGGTTTATTGACAGTCCAATTGCTAGACATTTAACTGAGTTGGGAGTGAGGTTTCTAATGTGCCTACCAGAATCAGAGCTGAGAATAGTAATAATCTATTATAGCCATTCAAATGATCAACTCACACCCAAACAAAATCGTAAATTTACTTCTGCTTTCCTAGGAAGTGCTGTGAGTCAGTCTCAGTCTAAATTCCATAATCACTGGAGTGATTGGGCTGGAGGACAAACTGAAGTGTGTGTTAAAGTCTTAAAATGCAAACTCACATAAACCTAAACACTTCTACTCACCCTGTGCACCAAGTTTTGGTAAAATGATACTATTGCACTCTGGAACAACTTCTGACCAGTAATTCACAGCTCCTTTTCCCATTTGTCTTCCACAGTGAATTTGCTGGAGATTGTTATCCTCGCTCTGGGAAAATGCAATGTTTCTCATTGCCCTACTCACCACCTAGTGATCATGGCAGTTGCGGATCTGATGGTCATTATCAATGAAATTATATAGGGCAGGTTTCCCTATTGGATGGTGTTTCCTGGACATCACTCCTGTGTGTTGTGTTACTGGGGTCCTGTGTCATGCAGCCACAGACTGCTCTGTCTGGTTCACAGTCACTTCCCTTTTGACCGACTTGTGATCATTTGTTGTCAGAAGCTGAAAACAAAATATTGCACTGAGAAAACTGTGACAATAGTTCTAGCAACAACCTGAACTCTGCTCTGTTTGAAAACCATCCCCTTCTATTTTCAAATGAACCCTGGGCAATAATCAACAATGTGTCATTCTACTGTTACACAAAGCTGAAAATGTGTTGCTGGAAAAACACAGCATGTCAGGCAGCATCCAAGGTACAGGAGAATCGACGTTTCGGGCATGAGCCCTTCTTCAGGAATGAGAAAAGTGTGCCAAGCAGGGTAAGATAAACGGTAGGTAGGAGGGACTTGGGAGAGTGGAGTTGGAAATGCGACAGGTGGAAGGAGGATAAGGTGAGCGTTAAAAGGTGATGGTGATAGGCCGGAGTGGGGGTGGGGAGCGGAGAGGTCAGGAAGAAGATTGCAGGTTAGAAAGGTGGCGCTGAGTTCGAGGGTTGGAACTGAGACAAGGTGGGGGGAGGGGAGAAGAGGAAAATGGAGAAGTCTGAGTTCATCCTTTGTGGTTGGAGGGTTCCTAGGCAGAAGATGAGGCACTTTCCCTCCAGCCATCGTGTTGCTATGGTCTGGTGATGGAGGAGTCCAAGGACCTGCATGTCCTTGGTGGAGTGGGAAGGGGGAGTTGAAGTGTTGAGCCATTGGGTGGTTGGGTTGGTTGGTCCAGGTGTCAGCATTTCCTATGCTTTTATCCTTCATGCACTTGTAGAGCTTCCCTATGAAATGTGTCGAAACATTACAACACAGAAGAAGGCTGTTCAGCCCTTTGTCTCTTTGTTGGCGATATACCTGTGAAATTTCCCTCCTCTGCACCATGCAGTAACAACCACAAATTTCTGGTTAATATGTAAAGACTTTTTGTGACACCCTCATTTTTTGTATTAATCACTGCAATTCATTGGTAATGAGGTAAAAACGATGACTGCAGATGCTGGAAACCAGATTCTGGATCAGTGGTGCTGGAAGAGCGCAGTTCAGGCAGCATCCAAAGTGCAGCAAAATCGACATTTCTGGCAAAAGCCCTTCATCCTGAATAAAGGCAGTTTTCGATGTCGTGGATGGGAGGAGGATCATGTGGTCCGGGTGTCCCAGAGGTGTTCTCTGAAACATTCTGCAAGTAGGCGGCCTGTCTCCTCAATGTAGAGGAGGTCACATTGGGTGCAGCGGATGCAGTAAATGATGTGGAGGTGCAGGTGAATTTGTGGCAGATATGGAAGGATCCCTTGGGGCCTTGGAGGTAAATAAGGGGGTAAGTGTGGGCGCAAGTTTTGTATTTCTTGCGGTTGCAGGGGAAGGTGCTGGGAGTGGAGGTTGGGTTGGTGGGGGGTGTGGACCGGACGAGGGAATCACAGAAGGAGTATCTTTTTGGAACGCTGATAGGGAAGGGGAGGGAAATATATCCCTGGTGGTGGGGTCCGTTTGGATGTGGTGGAAATGACGACGGATAATGTGATGTATATGGAGGTTGGTGGGGTGGTAGGTGAGGACCAGTGGGGTTCTGTCCTGGTGGCGATTGGAGGGGTGGGGCTCAAGGGCAGAGGAGCGGGAAGTGGAGGAGATGCGGTGGAGAGCATCATCAACCACGTCTGGTGGGGAATTGCAGTCTTTGAAGGAAGAGGCCATCTGGGTTGTTCAGTATTGGAACTGGTCCTCCTGGGAACATATGCGGCAGAGACGAAAGAATTGGGAATATGGGATGGTGTTTTTACAGGGGGCAGGGTGGGAGGAGGTGTAGTCTAGGTAGCTGTGGGAGTCGGTCGGTTTATAGTAAATGTCCGTGTTGATTCGGTACCCCGAGATAGAAATGGAGAAGTCTAGGAAGAGGACACATTTGCAGCTTTGATCTCTAGCATCTGCAGTCCTCACTTTCACCTGCTGCTATAAAAGTCAAGCTCCTTCACTGAGACTTGGTGCGTAGCATTAGACTGGCTTGATACGGTTTTGACCAATTTAGATTAGATTAGATTAGATTAGATTTACAGTGTGGAAACAGGCCCTTCGGCCCAACAAGTCCACACCGACCCGCCGAAGCGAAACCCACCCATACCCTACATTTACCCCTTACCTAACACTACGGGCAATTTAGCATGGCCAATTCACCTGACCCGCACATCTTTGGACTGAGGGAGGAAACCGGAGCACCCGGAGGAAACCCACGCAGACACGGGGAGAACGTGCAAACTCCACACAGTCAGTCGCCTGAGTCGGGAAATGAACCCGGGTCTTCAGGCGCTGTGAGGCAGCAGTGCTAACCACTGTGCCACCGTGCCGCCCACCTAAAAGAAGATGACTTCGGTGAGCGTGACGTGATTTGAACACGCAACCTTTTGCTCTGGAGTCAGACGCGCTACCGTGGCGCCACAAGCTCACCAATTTACTGCCATTCACTTTAATTCTGTTGCTCAATGCTCTGCCAGGCAGGCAGATTTTAGTGACCAGTCAAGACCAGAAGAGGCTGAAGGGTGAGAGCAAAGGAGAGAATGTCAGAGACCCAGAGATGAAGAGCAGAAAGAAGTCGGTGATTTTGCTCTTCACCATCTCTGGGAGCGTCATTCTCCTAACCACTATTGTAGATTTGTTACATTATGCATTTAAAGGAATCAATCCTGATGATTACTCACTTTTTCCATATCACTTCAGTACAATTGGTTACATGCTGCAGATCCTAAGTTGTTGCACGACAAAGTTTTATATGCAACAACATTTTCTAAGTTCAGAGCGAAGATCAGTAATGCAGTAAAATATCTGGTTACATGAAGTCCTTGCATTATGAAGAAATAAAGCTGCTCAGTGAAGCCAACAGGAGGATCCTATTCTTTCCAGACCATGAAATGACTTTTCCTATTGATGAGTGAGATGTTGCACCCCAGCTGGTCCATCATTTACCTCCTATCCCTAGTTGCCCTTTGAGAAGGTGGTGTTGAGCAGCTTCTGGATCACTGCAGTCCATGTGCGGTAGGTTGGCCCGCAATATTTTTATAGAAAGAATTCTAGAATTCTGACCCAGTGACAGTGAAGAAATGGCAATATATTTCCAAGTCAGGGTCGTGACTTGCTTGTAGATGAACTTACTGGAATCATGTTCTCATGTATCTGTTACCCTTACCCTGCTCAATGGAATTAGTTGTGGGTTTGAAAGGTTCTGACAGAGGATCTTTGATGAATTTCTGCAGTGTATCTTGCAGATGCTGCACACTGCTGCCACTGAGGTTGGTTGTGGTGGGACTGGATGTCTGTGGATGTGGTGCCAATCAATCAGGTTGCTTTGACCTGGGTGATGTTGACCGACATGAATGATGTTGAAGCTGTACCCAGACAGGCAGGTGGAGAGTATTCCATCACATCCTGACATCCTTATCCTAGTGCAGGGAGAGAGTTGTGCTGGGAACCTGGGGAAATGTCATTTCCTTCTGGATAATTGCTAGCAACTTGGAACCCTTTGTAAGTCTCCATCAAAATCAAATCTTTCAGAGGGTTCTGATGAAATTAAATATAATAGTTTCATCCAAAAATATTCCAGTATTAAATAACTGGTCTCACTCCTCAACATACCCCATACTAACAATTCAACAGACCCAATACTAATATCACAACAGCCAAATATGAGCTGTTTTGATATGAGATATTGTAACAGGTGATTACATGACATTATCAGAACCCATCCACCAAACAGTTATTTACGTCGAAACATTGTCTAGGTTCAGAACAAAGTTCAATAATGCAGTCAAATATCTTTTTGCATGAATTTCTTGCATTATCAATAAATAAATCATATGTGTGATAACAGATGGTTGGACTCCTTATTTTCCAACATCAAGTTGCCCAATTGCAATGAGCTGATACTCCAATGCTGTCTAATCAGATGCTTTATGTCTTGGGGTGAAGAGTCCCAAGTGCGACAAAGCTCCCTGAATCTGCCTGCCCCTCCACACCACTGCCCAAGGGGTGGTAGAAGGTTTAAACCATCAAGAATTATGTCAGAGGTAGAGAGGGAAAGCAGCAGCTCATGGCACCATCAACACACACACAAGGCTGGTGTGGACAAGTTTACAATTGGACTGAGGTTCTTTAGTGTGGACCTGGCCCACATGGAGAAATAGGCAAAAGTGAGGACTGCAACAGCTGGAGATCAGAGTCTTGATTAGAATGGTGCTGGAAAAGCACAGCAGGTTAGGCAGCATTCCTGATGAAGGGCTTTTGCCAGAAACATCGATTTTCCTGCTCCTTGGATGCTGCCTGACCTGCTGTGCTTTTCCAGCACCACTCTTATCCTTCTCTCACATGGAGAAATGTTATGTTCTCTCTGAAATGTGGAAGTGATTTGCCTTTGAGCAATATTCCTGCCATTATACACATTAGAGTGTTTCTACTGCAATTGCGTCCAGGCATTTCCGAGTGAAGCATTTCATTGGGAGACAGGGTGAATTTTATTGCACTTCCTGCAGATTAGAATGTTTTCTGATGTACTCTCACAAATTCGAATTGAGAAAGGATTCAAAGGTGGCAGGGATGTGACCAGCGCTGGGCATGTTCATTTCCTTCCTCTCATATCTCAGTGACAACTGTTCAGTGTCTGCACCATTGAGCAGGATGAGATGGGCTCGGATTTCTTCTTCCAGAATGTGCACAAGGAGAGTTCTGTGCTCAGCAGCCTGACGAAGGAAGATGGCTCATTATTGTCATCTCAGTCTGACATCCTGAAGATCAGCAAATCCTTTTATGCCAGACTGTATGGCATAAAACCCATAGACAGTGCAGCCTCTGTGCAACAACTGTTCCTGTCTTCTCTCAATGAGATCTTACATGATAGTATCTGGGAAAGGCTGGACCTGCCAAAATCTCGCAATGAGCTGACCAAGGCTCTTGAGTCCTGAGAAAAGAATAAAACTCCTGGAAGCGACGGCATACAGGCCCAATAGTGTTCTGCTCTGTGGGACTTGATTGCTGGAGATTCGATTACTTACAGTGTGGAAACAGGCCCTTCGACCCAACAAGTCCACACCGACCTGGTGAAGCACAACCCACCCATACATTTACCCCTTACCTAACACTACAGGCAATTTAGCGTGGCCTGACACGCACATCTTTGGATTGTGGGAGGAAACCGGAGCAAACCCACGCAGACACGGGGAGAATGTGCAAACTCCACACAGTCAGTTGCCTGAGTCAGGAATTGAACCCAGGTCTACTGACGCTGTAAGGCAGCAGTGCTAACCACTGTGCCACCGTGCCGCCCTAGATGGCAGATAGTATAATTCTGTCAGTAGCATGTATGAATCCATGAGGAGAGGTATCACCACGCTCATCTACAAGCGGAAAGGGGTGAGGGAAGAAATTAGAAATTAGCCACCAATTTCACTGCTAAATGCTGATTACAAAATCTAAGGTCATCGCCAACCGGGTCAGGTCTGCTCTGGAATCCGTGCTTCACCCCAGTCAAACCTATGCTGTACCGGGCATAATGATCTGTGAGATCATCGCACTCCTCAGGGGTATGATCACCTTTGTGCAGGATGGTCTGACCATACGACATAGGAGCAGAAATTAGGCCATTCAGCCCATCGAGTCTGTTCTGCCATTTATGGCTGATATGTTTGTCACCTCATTCTCCCACTTTCTCACCGTAACTATTGATCCCTTTGATAATCAAGACCCTAAATCAGTCTTAAATATACTGAATGACCTCGTCTCCACAATCTTCTGTGGCAATGAATACCTCCCTGTCCCTCTCCCGATCTTTGCATCATCTGCAATCTCAGCCCGAATGACCTCAGTTCCTTCATTTAGGTCGGTAATGTATAAAGTGAAAAGTTGTGGTCCCAAAACTGAGCCTTTCGGAACACCACTACCGCCCTGAGAAAGACCAATTTATCCCACACTCTGCTTTCTCCCAGAGAGCCAGGCTTCTGGGCAGCATGGTGGCTCAGTGATTAGCATTGCTGCCTTACAGTACCAGGGACCTGGGTTCGATTCCAGCATTGGTCTGTGTGGAGTTTGCACATTCTGTCCGTATCTGCACACGTTTGCTCCGGGTGCTCCGGTTTCCTCCCGCAATCTAAAGATGTGCAGGTCAGGTGTAATTGACCATGCTAAATTGTCCATTGTGTTCAGGGATGCGGAGCTGAGGTGCACTAGTTAGGCGTAAATGTAGCGTAATAGGGTGGGTTACTTTTCAGGCAGTCGGTGTTGGGCGAAATGGCCTGTTTCCAAACGATGAGGATTCTAAGATTCTATCCATGCCAGCACCTTGCCTCTAATACCATGGGCCTTTATCTTAATCAGTAATTTCCTGTGTGGCACCTTGTCAAAGGCCTTGTTCAAGTCCAGGTGGATAACATCCATTGGCTCTCCTTGGTCTAACCTGCTCATTATTTCTTCAAAGAATTCTAGCAGATTTGTCAGGCATGACCTCCCCTTGACGAAGCCATGCTGACTTTGCCCTATTTTACTACATGCTTCCGAGTATTCAGAAACCTCATCCTTCACAATGGATTCCAAGATCTTACCCATGACTGAGATTGGGCTAAACAGCCTGTAATATTGAATCTTTTGCCTGACACTCATTAGCGATTTTCCAGTCCTCTTCGACCTCTCTGATTAGAGCGATTCCTGAAAGATCACGCTAAAACCTCCACTATCTCTTCAGCTATCTCCATTAGAAATCTGGTGTGTACTCCATCTGGTCCAGGTAATTTACCCACATTCAGGCCATTCAGTTTTTCTAGTACCTTCTCCTTGTTGATGGCCACCATACTCAGCTCTGCCCCTCCCTATTGAATTTTTTGGATATCACTCGTGTCTTCCACCATGTTGTCCTCTGTCGGTCTTTGTAAGCTTCCCAATCCTTTGGTTTCCCATTGCATTTCACCAGATTATATGATTTTTCTTTTACTTTTATACTATCCATGATTTCCCTAGTCAGTCGTAGTTGCCTCATCCTATTTGTGCCATGCTGCTTTTTCCTTGGGCTTAATCTCTGTTGTGTTTCCTGAATTACTCCCAGAAACACTAGCCGTTGCTGCCACACTGTCTTTCTTGCTAGGCTCCTCTCCCAGTCAATTCTACCTAGCTCCTCCCTGATGCCTCTGTAGTTGTCTTTATTCAGCTGTAATACCATTACCTCTCATTCTGTCTTCCCCCTCTCAAATTGCAGAGTAAATTCAATCATATTATGATCACTGCTTCCTAAGAGTTCCTTCACTTTAAGCTCCCTTATCAAGTTTGCCTGATTAATACAACACTAAATCCAGTATTGCCTGTTCCCTAGTCAGTTCCATCACAAGCTGCTTCATCTCGGTGACATTCCAGAAATTCCTTTTCTTGCAATCCACAACCAGCCTGATTTTCCCAATCCACCTGCATACTGGAATTCCCCATGATCACTGGAGCTTTGCCTTCCCTACACATCTTTTCTATCTGCCAATGTATCTTGCTCTCCACCTCCTGAATACTGTTTGGAGGCCTGTACATAACTCCAATTTTTTTTAACCTTTGCAGTTCCTCAATTCTACTCACACAGATTCTGCACAATCTGACCCGACATTGTTTCTGACTATTGATTTAATTTCATTTCTTACTAGTTAGGCAGCTCCATCCCTTCTGCCCACAAGCCTAACTTTTCAATAGGATGTATATCAGTCAATATTCAACTCCCAATCCTGATCCCCTGCAGCTACATTTCTGTGATGCCCACCATGTCATACCTGCCAATTTAAATCTGCATCACAAGCCCATTTACCTTGTTCCTTATACTGCGTGAATTCAGGTATAACACCCTCAGTCCTGTGTTAACCATTCTCATTGTCTTTGGATGGTGCAGTATGTTTGAAGTTTGATTTCCAACATCTTCCATACACTTTGTCCTATTTTTGTCTATGCTGGAAATTGTAATAACCTCTCCTGAGTTTTGCACTCTTACATCCTCCTTAAGTTTGGATTTTATGATTTCCATGCTAACTGAAATGTTCCCCCTGCCGAGTTAGTTTAAAGCCCTGTCTACAGCCTGAGATGTGTGATTCACTAGGAGTCTGGTCCCAGTACAGTTCAGATGAAGACCATCCAATCAGAACATGTCCCTTCTTCCTCAGTGTTAGTGCTAATATCCTGTGACTTCACACCCATTTCTCCATCCCAATCATTGAGCAACGCATTTACTTTCTTCTTCTTATTGATCCGGTGCCAATTAGCTTGTGGATCAGGTAGTAATCTAGAGATAATTACCTTTTTGGTTCTGCTTCTTAATTTAGCTCCTAGCCTTTCATCCCCCCCTTAGCAGAATCCCCGCCTTAGTTTTATCAATATTGTTGGTACCTACGAGGGCCACAACCACTGATCTTTACCCTCCCACGTAATGTTCCTCTGCAGCCCAGATGAGATATCCTAAACCCGAGCAGTAGGCAGCAACACAATCTTCAGGATTTTGATCCCAGTCACACAGAACAGTGTAGAAGCCCCTCACTAAACTATCCCAATTATAACAACATTTCTCTTCTCTCCCTCCACTTGAATGGTTCCCTGCACCACGGTGCTGTGGTCAGTTCTCTCATCCACCTTGCAGTCCCCATCCACACAAAGAGCAAAACTCATGAATCAGTTGGACAAGAACAGGGGCTGAGGCTCCGGCAATCTAACTTCTGGA
This sequence comes from Hemiscyllium ocellatum, assembly GCF_020745735.1. NCBI lineage: Eukaryota > Metazoa > Chordata > Chondrichthyes > Orectolobiformes > Hemiscylliidae > Hemiscyllium > Hemiscyllium ocellatum. Next base: position 33,441,861 of record NC_083433.1, read on the forward strand.
TCCCTCTACTGCCTCACTCACAGATACAGCCTGCTGTCCCTGACTCGTGGCTGAATTTGAGGTAGTTAATCTAAGGGGTGTGACTGTCTCCTGAACCACACCGTCCAGGTAACTCTCTCCCTCCCTGATGTGTCATAATGTTTGAAGCTCAGACTCCAGCTCCTCAATTCTGAGCTGGAGGTGTTCCAGCAACCAGCATTTACTACAGACATGATCACTGGGAACCACAATGGGATCCACCAACTCCCACATCATGGTGAAACAACACATCACCTGACCCTCCATATTTATTTTGTTAGTTTTGAATTTCTTTTTTAATTTTTATTTGTTAATGTATCTCAGCTTATGCATGTTGCAACCGACAAATAGGCTGTAACCAATACATTAACAAGATTCAGTTTAACACAAATTCCAATTTAGCAGACCCCTTATTAGCCAATCAAATCACGCTCTCCTGTGACATCACCTTTCAGCCTCCCCCTCCGTCAAAACCCTCAAAATCAATCGCTAACCTTCCCAGACCGCTCTCTGTTCACTCCCACTCAGCTCATCTCCTGAAGTGAATGCGGCCAATCCATGAGGTAAGATTTTGTTCCACATATCTTCCTCTTCATTTACTCACACTCAGCTCCTTTCCAGACACCTGCCTCATCAGCCTGGACCAGGATTTCACACATGTAAATGTGGGCATGCTCTCCAAAATGGGCTTCAGGGAGGGGATCTGCAATTGGATCCGACAGGTCTACACCAGGATTGTTAGTGTCATCACAATAAATGAGTGGGAATCAGAAAGCTTCCTGATCAGATCCAGAGTGAGACAGGGCTGCCCTCTCTCTCCTGCCGTGTTTGTGTGCCATATCAAACCTTTTGCTGAGTCCATCAGGAATGATGTAAGCCTGGGGTGGGGGGGTGGGGGAGGGTGGAACCATTCCAGACAGCAAGGGCCTGCAGGTCAAAGCCTCCCTGTACATGGATGACATTGCCATTTTATGCTCGGATCCTCTGTCCTTGTGCAGACTCATGAGGATCTGTGAGTAGTTTGAACTGGCACCAGGAGCCAAGGTAAATCGAGACAAGAGTGAGGCCACATTCCTTGGGAATTGGGCCAATCAGTCCTTTCTCCCCTTCACCATCTGAAAGTTTTGGGAATATCATTCAGAGTGACAGGGGCATGCACAAAATCTTGGGAGGAGCACATTGCCACAGTGCATTAGAAACTGAAGTTTTGGGAGGACTGCTCCCACTCCATTGTGGGTAAAGACTTGGTCATAATGTAGAAAGCAATCTCTCTGTCGTTGTTGGCCCTGGCTTGGCTCCTTCCCAGCATCATTGCCGTCACCCAAGCCATCTTCCACTTCATTTGGAAGTCTAAGATGTATAAGGTCAGCAGCGACGCCATGAACAAAACTCTGGATAAGATTGTGAAGAATATATCCAACGCCGCCTTTATCCTGATGGCCATCTTTGTGTGTGGCTGCATCAAGCTGTGCATAGACACTCTGCACATACACCAAAGTGTCACTACGTACTGAGGTTCTACCCGCCCCCGTTGTTGTGAAGGATGGAACTGGCTTTGTTTACTCAGAAAGCTCCAAGTAGTTGGACCGTTCTGTATCAGCCATCCTTCATAGAGAAATCTGTGAAGAAGAACAGCTTTGATCACAAGTCCATCAGAAAGTGAACTGTATGGAGTGTCTGTGAGACCTTTCGGAAAAAAGAGAGGGTGGCTCCTCTCGGTTTGTGCCCTGAGCAGACTGTCAGTCATTTGATATAATTCCTCTTCACCAGAACTTTCCAACATGCACCAAGACATCGCCTGGCTGGTGGTGTCAAAGGCTGTATCTGTGAGAACCTTCTAGGGCTATTCAGGTGGGTTTAAATTAGCTCAGCAGGGGGATGGGAACCTGTGGTGTAGTTCCAGTGCACAGGAGGATGTGAGTAGGAGGACATAGACAGGATTTCATGTTCACGGGAGTATACGGCCAGATAGAAAGCTGTTTGGAAGTGTATCTCCTTCAATGGCAAGAGTATAAAAATAAGGTAAGGTCAGCTGGCAGAATGGATTGGTACCTGGGCCGTCTATGTTGTGGCCATTTCTGAGGGTCAGGAATGGATGTTGCAGGTTCCAGGATTTAGACCTATCATCAGGGAAGGTGGTAAAAGAGAGGGAGGTGTGGTTTTGTTAGTCAAAGACAATATAACAGTGGCTGAAAGAACTTTTGACGAGGACGCATCTACTGAGGTGGTATGAGCTGAAGTTAGAAACAGGAGAGGAGAGTTCACACTGCTGGGAGTTTTTTATAGGCCTCCACAGAGTTCCAGGAAGGTGGAAAAGAAGATTGGTAAAATGATTCTGGGTAGGAGTGAAAGGAACAGGGTGGTCATTATAGGGAACTTTAACTTCCCCAACATGGACTGGAATTGCTATAACACTAGTAGGTTGGATGGATCAGCTTTTGTGTAATATGTTCATGAGGGTTTCCTGATACAGTATGTCAAAGACCCAACAAGAGGCGAGGCCACACCAAATCTGGTGCTTGGTAATTAACCAGGCCAGGTGTTTGATTTAGTGGTAGGTGAGCACTTTGGAGAGAGTGAACATAATTTGATTGCGTTTAATTTAGTGATGGAAAGGGATAGGTACATGCCATAGTGCAAGGTTTATAAATGGGGTAAAGGCAATTATAATGCAATTCGGCAATATTAGAAGGCATAGAATGGGATAGCAAAATGGAGGGGATACCAGCAATCGAAATGTGGAGCTGGTTTAAGGAATGGATGTTGCATGTCCTTGATAGGCATGTCCCTGTCAGGCAGGGAGAAAGTGATAAGGTAAGGGAACAGTGGTTTAATAAGAAATTGTATCTCTTGTTCAGTGGAAGAGGGAGGTTCATGTGACATAGAGACAAGATGGTTCAGCTGAGGTGATGGAGTGTTAGAGATTAACTGGGACAGATTTAAAAAGAGAGTTAAGAAGAGCAAGGAGAGGTTATGAACAGTCTTTACCAGGTAGAATAAAGCAGAACCATAAAGCTTTCTATAGGTATGTAAGGACTAAAAGGATGACGCGTGTAGGAAGAGGGTCAGTCAAACACAGAAGTCCAAAGTTGTGTTTGGATTCTGTGGAGATTGGACAGGTGCTAAACGAATATTTCTCATCAGTTTTCATTAATGAAAAGGAGAATATTGGAGAGAAGAAGACTGAGGTACAGGTTATTAGACTAGAAAGGGTTGATATTAGGAAGGAGAAGGTGTTATCAATTCTAGAAGGTATGAAAGTAGATAAGTACCCTGGACAGGATGGGATTTATCCAAGGATTCTTGGGAAGCTAGTGAGGAGATACCAGAACCTTTTGTCTTGATCTTTGAGTCATCATTATCTACAGGTTTAGTATCAGAGGATTGCAAATGTTGTGCCCTTATTCAAAAAGGGCAGTAGAGATGACCCACATAATTATAGATCAGAGAGAGTCACATCTGTTGTAGGAAATGTTTCGGAAAGGATTTTAAGAGATAAGATTTACAATCATCTAGTAGTCTCCAAGGGCAGGTCGTTGAGTTTTTTGAGAAGGTGAGGGTAGGGCAGATGACGTGGTGTACATGAACTTCAGTAAGACCTTTGGTAAGGTTCCACATGGCAGGCTTTTGCAGAAAATGCAGAGGCATGAAGTTGAGGGTGATTTAGCAGTTTTGATTAGAAACTAGCTTTCTGAAAAAAGGCAGCAAGTGGTGGTTGATGAAAAATATTCAGCCTGGAACCCGATCACTCGTGGTGTGCCACAAGGATCTGTTTTGTAGCCACTGCTGGTTGTCATTTCTATAAATGACTTGGACGCAGGCACAGGTGAATGGGTTAGTAAGTTTGCAGTAGACTCTAAAGCCAGTGGAGTATTGGACAGTTTGGAAGAATGTTGGAGGTTGCAGGGGGACTTGATAAACTGCAGAATGGGGCTGAGAGGTGGCAAATGGAATTCAATGCAGCTAAATGTGAGGTTATGTACTTTGGGAAGAATAATATGAAGCAGAATACTGGATCAATGGAAAGATTTTTGGTAGTGTGGATGTGCAGAGGGATCTCGGTGTCCATGTACATAGATCCCTGAAAGTTGCCACCCAGGTGGATAGTGCTATAAAGACGGTATATGGTATGTTAGGTTTTATTGGTAGAGGGATTGAGTCCCAGTACCGCAATATCATGCCACAACTGTACAAAACGCTGATGCGGCCACACTTGAAATATTGTGTACAGTTCTGGTCACCCCATTTCAGGAAAGATATGGAAGCATTGGAAAAAGGTGCAGAGGAGATTTACCAGGATGTTGCCTGGTCTGCAGTGAAGATCTTCTGAGGAAAGGCTGAGGAACTCAGGCCTGTTCTCATTGGACAGAAAAAGGCTAAGAGGGGATTTAATAGAGACATACAAGATGATCAGAGGATTAGATAGGGTGGACAGTGAGAGTCTTTTTTCCAGAATGATGATGCCGGCTTGTACGAGGGGCATAGCTTCAAATTGAGAGATAGTGTCACAGAGTCATAGAGATGTACAGCTTGGAAACTGACCCTTCAGTCCAACCCGTCCATGCTGACCAGATATCCTAACCCTATCTAGTCCCACCTGCCAGCACCCAGCCCACATTCCTCCAACCCCTTCCTATTCATATACCCATCCAAATGCCTCTTAAATGTTGCAATTTTACCAGCCTCCACCACCTAATCTGGCAGCTCATCCCACACATGTACAGCCCTCTGCGTGAAAAAGTTGCCCCTTAGGTCTCTTTTATATCTTTCCCCTCTCACCCTAAACCTATTCCCTCTAGTTCTGGACTCCCCAGGGAAAAGACTTTGTCTATTTATTCTATCCATGCCCCTCATAATTTTGTAAACCTCTATAAGGTCACCCCTCAGCCTCCGATGCTCCAGGGTAAGCAGTCTCAGCCTGTTCAGCCTCTCCCTGTAGCTCAGATCCACCACCCCTGGCAACATCCTTGTAAATCTTTTCTGAACCCTTTCAAGTTTCACAACATCTTTCTGATAGGAAGGAGACCAGAATTGCACGCAATATTCCAACACTGGCCTAACCAATGTCCTGTCCAGCCGCAACATGACCTCCCAACTCATGTACTCAATACTCTGACCAATAAAGGAAAGCATACCAAACACCACCTTCACTATCCTATCTACCTGCGACTCCACTTTCAAGGAGCTATGACCCTGCACTCCAAGATATCTTTATTCAGCAACACTCTCTAGGACCTTATCATTAAGTGTATAAGTCCTGCTAAGATTTGCTTTCCAAAAATGCAGCACCTCCCATTTATCTGAATTAAACTACATCTGCCACTTCTCAGCCCATTGACCCATCTGTCCAGATCCTGTTGTAATCTGAGGTAAGCCTCTTCACTGTCCACTTCACCTCCAATTTTGGTGTCATCTGCAAACTTACTAACTGTACCTCTTATCTCGCATCCAAATAATTTATGTAAATGACAAAACTTAGAGGGCCCAGCACAGATCTTTGTGGAACTCCACTAGTCACAGGCCTCCAGTCTGAAAAACAACCCTACACCACCACCCTCTGTCTTCTACCTTTGAGCCAGTTCTGTATCCAAATGGCTAGTTCTCCCTCTATTCCATGAGATCTAACCTTGCTAATCAGTCTCCCATGGGGAACCTTGTCGAACACGTTACTGAAATCCATACAGATCATGATAGATTTACGGGTGAATATGCCAGAGGCAGTTTCTTTACTCAGAGAGTGGTAAGGGCATGGAATGCCCTGTCTGCCAAAGTAATAAATTCAGCCACACGGGGGCATATGACGTGATGGGATAGTGTAGGGGGAATGGCCTTAGATTAATTCACCGGTAGGCACACATCGAGGGCCGAAGGGCCTGTTCTGCCCTGTATTATTCTATATTCTATGTCCAGAATGTCTGTGCCACCATACACAGCCCTCGGGTTGGTGGGGTAGAGACTGTCACTCATCTCCTCCTCAAATGTTCCTTTGCAATGGAAGTCTGGACAGAGATGCAACTGCTTTTATCGAGGTTCATCTCGAGCAGCTCAATGACACAGGACTCTGTTCTCCATAGTCTGTTCTCTGGGATGCACATCAAGACAAACACAGACTGCGTCTGGCGGACATCAAAGTGGTGATTGATTCTCTTTGGTCTGCCAGAAACTTGTTGGTCTTCTAGATCAAGGAGTTGGCCTTGATAGAGTCTTGTAGACTACCACATTCCAATGTCCCAAGGGATGCACCAAAGATTGGGACAGCTGCTGGAAAGATACAGTGTGGAAAGACCACTGTCTGAGGTCTCGATGCACTGTCAGAGGGTCAGTACTGAGGGAGCGCTGCACTATCAGTGCGTCTGTACTGAGGGAGTGCTGTACTGTCAGAGGGTCAGGACTGAGGGATTGCTGAGATGTCAGAGGATCAGTACTGAGGGAGTGCTGCACTGTCAGAGGGTCAGTACTGAGGGATTGCTGAGATGTCAGGGGATCAGTACTGAGGGAGTGCTGCACTGTCAGTGGACCTGTACTGAGGGAGTGGTGCACTGTCAGAGGGTCAGTACTGAGGGAGTGCTGCACTGTCAGATGGGCAGTACTGAGGGAGCGCTGAAATATCAGATGGTCATTACTGAGGGATTACTGCACTGTCGAAGGGTCAGTACTGAGGGAGTGCTACAGTGTCAAAGGATCATTACTGAGTGAGTGCTGTGCTGTCAGTGGTCAGTACTGAAGGAGCACTGAATTCTCAGTGGTTCAGTACTGAGGGAGCTCTACACTGCCAAAGGGTCAGTACTGAGTGAGTGCTGCACTGACAGGAATGCTGGATCGAGGGAGTGCAGCACTGTCAGAGGTTTTGTCCTGAGTCAAGTTCACACTGTCAGAGGATTGGCACTGGTGGATCACCACTGTCGGACAGTCAGTACTGAGGGCCTGCTGCATTGCCAGAGGGTCAGTACTGAAGGAGTGCAGCATTGTCAGAGGCTCGGGACGGAGAAGCACTGAAATGTCAGAGGGTTAGTACAGACAGAGTGCTGCACTGGCAGATGGTCAGTACTGAGGGAGTGCTGCACTAATGAAGGGTCAGTACTGAGGGATTGCTGCACTTTCAGAGGATTAGCACTGAGGGAGTGCTGCACTGTCAGGGGGTCAGTGCTGAGAGAGTGCTGCACTGTGAGATGCTCAGTACTGAGGGATTGCTGCACGGTCAGAGGGTCAGTACTGAGGGAGGGTTGCGCCGTCAGTGGGTCTGTACTGAGGGAGCGCTGCACTGTAAATGGGTCTTTACTGAGGGAGTGCTGCACTGTCAGAGGGTCAGCACTGAGGGAGCAGTGCACTGTCAGATGTTCAGTCCAGAGGGAATGCCACAAAGTCAAAGGTTCTCTACTGACGGAGCACTGCTCCATCAGAGGATCAGTACTGAGAGAACACTACCCTGTCAGAGGGTCAATACTGAGACATTACTGCACTATCAGCGGTACAGGATCGAGACAGTGCCACACTGTCAGACAGTCAACACCGAGGGAATTCTTCTCTGTCAGAGGGTCAGTCCGGAGGGATTGCTGTCCTGTCACAGAGTCAGTAACAAGGGAATGTCACACTGTCGGTGGGTCAGTACTGAGGGAGCTCTACCCTGTTGGGTTGATCAGTGCTGAGGGAAAGATGCACTGCTGGAACATTAGTACTGTTAGAGGTCAGTAATGAGGGATTCCCGAACTGTCAGAGGGTCAGTACGGAGGGAGTGCTGCACTGTTGTGGGTCAGTACTGAGTGAGTGCTACACTGTCAGCAGATCAGTATTGGGGGACTGCTGCACTGTGAGAGGGTCAGTACTGAGGGAGCGCTGCACTGTCAATGGGTCTGTACTGAGGGATTGCTGCACTGTCCGTGGATCTGTCCTGAGGGAGTTCCGCACAGTCAGGGGGTCAGTACTGAGGGATTGCTGCACAGTCAGAGGGTCTATACTAAGGGATTGCTGCACAGTCAGGGTCTATACTAAGGGAGTGCTGCACTGTCAGTGGATCAGTACTGAGGGATTGCTGCACTGTCAGAGAGGCAGTAATAAGTGTTTGCTGCACTCTCAGAGGGTCAGTACTGACGGAGTGCTGCACTGTTGGAGGGTCAGTACTGAGGGAGTGCTGCACTGTCAGAGGGTCAGTACTGTGGGATTGCTGAAATGTCAGAGGGTCAGTACTGAGAGGTTACTGCACTGTCAAAGGGTCAGTACTGAGGGAGTGCTACAGTATCAAAGGATCATTACTGAGTGAGTGCCGTGCTGGCACTGGTCAGTACTGAAGGAGCACTGAATTCTCAATGGTTCAGTACTGAGAGAACTCTGCACTGCCAAAGGGTCAGTACTGAGCGAGTGCTGCACTGTCAGGAATGCTGGATCGAGTGAGCGCAGCACTGTCAGAGGTTTTGTCCTGAGTCAAGTTCACACTGTCAGAGGATCGATACTGGTGGATCACCGCACTGTCGGACAGTCAGTACTGAGGGCCTGCTGCATTGCCAGAGGGTCAGTACTGAAGGAGTGCAGCATTGTCAGAGGGTCGGGATGGAGAAGCGCTAAAATGTCAGTGGGTCATTAATGACAGAGTTCAAAGTTTGTGAGAAGATTTGTAGCTCGGGTGCTCGTTGTTGTGGTTCTGTTTGCTGAGCTGGGAGCTTTTCTTGTAAACGTTTTGTCCCCTTTCGAGGTGACATCTTCAGTGCTTGGGAGCCTCCTGTGAAGGGCTTCTGTGCTGATTCCTCCGTCATTTATACTGGTCTGAATCTGCCGCTTCCGTTTGTCAGTTGCTGTCCATTGCAGTGGTTGGCATATAGGGTCTAGGTCGATGTGTCTGTTGATAGAATTCTTGGATGAGTGCCATGCTTCTAGGAATTCCCCGGTTGTTCTCTGTTTGATTGGGTCACTGACAGAGACACAGTTGGGTCAGTCTGCTCTCCCCAGAGTCCGTGACAGAGAAGCAGTGAGTTCTCCACGGGTCAGTGACAGAGACATATAGTATCAGTGTCAGAGACATATAGTGGGGTCATTCTGCTCTCCGCTGGGTTAGTGACAGATACGCAGTGGCGTCATTTTGCTCTCTGCTGGGTCAGTGACAGAGGCACAGTGGGGTCAGTCTGCTCTCCCATGCGTCATTGCTAGAGATACAGTGGGGTCAGTCTGGTCTCCCCTGGGTCAGTAACAGAGACGCAGTGGGGTCAGTCTGGTCTCTGCAGGCTCAGTGACTGAGACACAGACAGGTCAGTCTGATTCCTCTGGGCCAGTGACACAGACACAGTGGGTTCAGTCTGCTCTCCACTGGCTCAGTGACAGAGACACTTTGGGGTCAGACTGATCTCCCCCTGGTCAGTGTCAGAGACAGAGTGGGGTCAGTTTGCTCTCCCCTGTGTCAGTGGCAGGGACACAGTGGGGTCAGTCTGCTCTCCGCAGGCTCAGTGAGAGAGAGACACAGTGGGGTCAGTCTGCTCTCCCCTGGGTCAATGAGAGAGACACAGTGGAGTCAGTCTGCTCTCCTCTGGGTCAGTGAGAGAGACTTAGTGGAGTCAGTTTGCTCACCCCTGAGGCAGTTATAGAGTCACCTCTTTCTCTCTTGCTCTGTTTGATTGTTCGAATAAAAATATGTCACTGCAACATGGGGATCAGAGTTGCATTGTACATTGTCTTTGCCTCAGCCTGTGGGATTGTTGAGCCTTCTGTGTGCCTGTATCTCTGTGAGTGATAATGTACTGAGTGTGTGTGTGATGGAACCATGTGTACTGCTCCTTGTAACTCAGGTGGAAGGTGGGAAGAAGAGCAGAGGGGAAAGTCAGTGATGGAGTGGAGGGCAGGAGAGGCTGAAATGACAGAGTGAGTATCATGACCAAAACGGTGCAAGGATGAGGGTGGGAAGCAGCATGGGAGAAGAGAAGAAAAGATGGGCATATAAATGAAAGGTCCCCAAAAAAACTGATATCCAAACGCAACTAAAATAAAAGAAAATGGTGAGAGTGAGGTAGTCTGTCATGTTCCCCTCACTGCGTACAGGTTGTACAGCTATTCTCAGATTCGGAATGAATTTTGTCTGGTTTTCCATCATTAACTCGATTAAGATTAGTTCCCCTCAGGTTTAAAGTGAACCTAATCCAGTGTCGGTTTCTTGCCTTCATCTGCAGGGATAGTATTTGTCTATTTTTTTTACAGCACCTCCACTGTTTGGCTGCCTTTTCTCCTGATTTTCTGGTTTAACTGTTTAACCATCCACCGTATCTTTGTGATGAACAAAATCCCTATTGGACTCCAGAGTGACAGACATGAGAAACACAGCAATTCAGAGCTGGTGAATCGGAGGAAACCCACCATTTCATTGTTCTCTCTGTCAGGTTCATCCTGCTTTGGTTGACCCATTCAGTGAATTTGGTCCTTAGCAGACTGTCAGACCCTAGTGATTACCGAGGTGACCTCACAAAGTCTGAATATATCACACGTGAAACAGGAGCTATCCTCAAGTTGTGGAGCTGCTCACTGAACCCATGTATTTTTGCAGCAACCCGTGTATTTCTGCTCCCACACTGGCCCAGCTGAGAGACAAGTACAAACAATACAACCCCGACGCTTCCATTAAAATAACGGAATTAACAAGTGAAGTTAAACACTTATTCGAATTATTTGTGTGTTTTAAAATAAATAACTGCTGATTTTTGGAGCTTTGTCTACAATGTCAGATGACAGTCTGGTGTTGTAGGCTGGAGACACTGAGTCAGTGCTTACTGTCTCCCCTGTCAGAAAGCCACCTTACCCTGAGAGACGTGTGCCTTGATCCCTCAGTGGAGCTGTCACATGGATTACATTCCTGATGAAGGGTTTTTGCCTGAAACATCGATTCCCCTGCTCCTTGGATGCTGCCTGACCTGCTGTGTTTTTCCAGCACCACACTCTTGACTCTAATATGCAGTCCTCATTTTCACCCATATGGATTACACAGTTGTTGCTTGAGAATTCATGTAACCAGGTGACCCGGAACAAATTCAAGGAAGAGCTGTAAAATGTGGTGAAATCTCCATGGAGACCAGTCCGGAGATGAGTTGACAAAAAATGTGGACAAAAAAATCTGTTTGAGCAAAATCTCCTTCCAGCTGAATTTCCCTGGTACCAAATCTCCCCGATTATCAGTGTATTGCTATGCAAATAGCCAGATGGCCAGCAGGGTGCAGCAGTGTGCCCTGCATACAGTGTGCCATCAGGAGCCAGTTGATTGGGGTTGAATTGCGCCTGCGTGCATTTCCTGCGCTGGATGAGCAGTGACATACGGCAGGTCGTTAAAAATCACACGACACCAGGGTTTGGTTCAACAGGTTTTCCAACCCAGTCCAACAGAGGAACCTCCACATCAGTACTGCACTCACGCAGTGTCTCCTGTGATGAGCTGCGCCTGTGCCCAGTGTCAGTATGATTCATTCACTGCACTGGTTGAGTGTTGTTGAACTGCGTGAGAGTAGCATCTTCTGTGTTGAACTGCGCTTGTGTGCGGAGTCTCTGTGATGTAGATTGATGGCCATAGGATAAGAATATAAGAAAACAGGAGCAAGAGGATGCTATCTGGCCTGAGTAGCCTGCTCTGCCATTCCACCAGATCATGGCTGATCGAAGCGTGGACTCAGTTCCACTTACCCAGCTACTCACAATAACCCTTAGTTTGATTAGATTAGATTACTTACAGTGTGGAAACAGGCCCTTCGGCCCAACAAAGTCCACACTGACCCGCCGAAGCGCAACCCACCCAGACCCATTCCCCTACAGTTTACCCCTTTACCTAACACTACGGGCAATTTAGTATGGCCAATTCATCTAACTTGCACATCTTTGGACTGTGGGAGGAAATCGCAGCACCAGTAGGAAACCCACGCAGGCACAGGGAGAATGTGCAAACTCCACACAGACAGTTGCCTGAGGTGGAAATTGAACCCAGGTCTCTGGCGCTGTGAGGCAGCAGTGCTAACTACTGTACCACCATGCCGCCTATTCCTTTGCTGTTCCGTAATAATTATCCCCTGGATCCTTTCGTATCTCTGCCCTCTCACCTTAAAACAATGCTGTCTAATTTTAGATGCCCCTACCATGGAGAACAACAGTTGGCTATCTAACTTATCTATGCCTCCATGAGTTTATAGACCTCTATATGGTCAACCCCAGGGGAGGGGTTTCTGGGTCAGCGTGTAGATCAGAAACAGAAAGGTCAGGCACTATATCCCTACAGGATGATAGGGCTGCTCACCCGTTAGACAGATAGTTGTTTAACTGGACAGCCATCATGACTCAAGTGAGGAAGAGCTTGAGGAGGATAGCCCTTTTCAGACTCCTCAGTCAGTGCAGGAATCAAACCCACGCTGTTAGTATCAATCTGCATTACAAACCAGCTGTCCAACTGATTGAGCTAACCAAGTCTTCACTCAGCTCCTTGTGGTAGATATTGTAATATTATCCCATTCAGACATGTTGTTAAACACCTCTTGAGCAGGTGGAACTAGAACGAAGCTTCCTAGCTCAGAGAGAGGGACAGCATCAGTGAATTGTAAGAGTGCTCTCTGTCCTAGGCCCAATAATTTTCAGCTGCTTCATAAATGACCATCCCTACTCAAGTAGTGTCACAACTGCCAATGATTATGCAATCTTCAACACCATTTGTGATTTACTCAGATACTGAAGCAATCCTTATCCAAATGCAACAAGGACCTGGAAATATGAAGGTGTGTGCTTAACAGTGACAAGTACAATTTCCATTGCACACATGCCAGACAACGATTACCTCTAACAATTGAAAATGGAGCCATATCCTCTAGCGTTCAATGCCACCACCAGCACTGAACTCCCAACGACCAATATCCCGGGACTTACCATTAACTAGAACTGGAATGACCATATAATTTCATTGAGAAAGTGAGGTCTGCAGATGCTGGAGTATCAGAGCTGAAAATGTGTTGCTGGAAAAACGCAGCAGGCCTGGCAGCATCCAGGGAACAGGAAATTTGACGTTTCGGGCATAAGCCCTTCATCAAGAAGCCCTTCCTGATGAAGGGCTTATGCCCGAAACATCGAATTTCCTGTTCCCTGGATGCTGCCTGACCTGCTGCGCTTTTCCAGAAACACATTTTCAGCTCATATAATTTCATTACCCATTCCTGTAAAGGGCTTATGCTAAAACGTCGACTCTCCTGTATCTCAAATGCTGCCTGATCTGTTGTACTTTTCCAGCGCCACACTTTGCGGCATATAAATTAATTGGCTACAAGAATATCTCAGGGGCTAGGAATCCTACAGAAATAACTTACCTCATGATTTCCAAAAGCCTGTGCACCATCTATAAGACACACATTGAATGTGTGCACGATGAAATACCTGCCCCCTCCCCATTTGCCTGTGAAAGCAGCTTCACCCCTCATCTGTTGACACGGAGGATCAGAAATACTTGCTATCCACACGGTGCTCTACAGAAATTTAACAAGGCTTCTTATAACGTACCTCTGAAACCATGACCATCAAGAAGGACAAGGGAAACATAGGATCATCACCATGTTCACTTTCCGTTCCAAGTCACCCATTGATTGGGAAGTATATTGCTATTCCTTCAGTGTCACTGTTTCAAGTTCCCTCCCTAATGATATTGTAAGTCTAATTACAGCACATTGACTGCAGTGGTTCAATGTGGCAGCTCACCCCCACCTTCTCAAGGGCAACAAGGGATGGACAATAAATACTGGCCCAATCATATTCCATGAATAAACGAAAATGAGAATACTGTCTAGACCTGCCCAGTGCTGGACACTGTGCTTTGGGTTTTGTGAGCTCAGGCTGTTAGGGTCCAGTCTGGTCGAAAATGTTGTCTAGACCTGCCCAGTGCTGGAAACTGTGCTTTGGGTTTTGTGAGCTCAGGCTGTTAGGTTCAGGCTGGTTATTGTAAACAGCTGAAGGGATGTGCTGTTTTAAACAATCTGTCAGTCTCTCAGATGCATGGCCTACATATCGAGTATCACACAGACACTGACATTCACATCCCACATTACTGAGCTCTGAGATAGACAGAAGCAATTCAAAATGTACTCATATCTGACTGTAATGTGTTTAAACACACAGTGATATTGTTGCCGTGAAAATGATTATGAGTGAATATTAGTAGGGAGAAATTGAGGACTGCAGATGCTCGACTGCAGAGTCAAAAAGTGTGGTTCTATTTAATAAAAACACAGTCGTTCAGGCAGCATCTGAGGAGCAGGAGAGTTGACTATGAGTTCACGATATTAATACAAGGGAAAATAAATGTATATTTTCAAAGTTCTTGTACTTAATAATAATGTGGTCTTGGGTGTAGGAATGAGATTCATCATTTCAATGCTCCTTACTGTGAGTTGGGCACTGTTTTCATTATATTGTTGTTATAAAAGTGAACGGGATAAATGGGTGTGTTTTGTGCTTATTGGACAATCTAAAAGTTGGTATTATGAAAGGATGTCAGACTTTCAGTAAAGAGACTTTGCTGTTAATGGTTAGAACAATGCTGCAATCATTTACACAGAGACTTCCAGCTCAAGTCACACACAAGGTCGTTGGGCTGGGATCATACTGGTCATCAATGGAGCTGCACAATTCTATTTGGATACTGACATTGTGGAGCTAACATACACTGGATGTGATTTTTGATGGATTCAATGTAAGGTGCCATGTGCTGCAGGAGCCCATACCTCCCACTGTACAGTAACCATCACGGCACGACATATCTCCCACTGTACAGTGACTATCACGGCCCGACATACCTCCCACTGTACAGTAACCATCACGGCCCAAGATACCTCCCACTGTACAATAACCATCATGGCCCGACATACCTCCCACAGTACAGTAACCATCACGGCCCGACATACCTCCCACTGTACAGTAACCATCACGGCCCGACATACCTCCCACTGTACAGTAATCATCACGGCCCAAGATACTTCCCACTGTACAATAACCATCATGGCCCGACATCCCTCCTACTGTACAGGAACTGTCATGGCCTGGCATACCTCCCATTGTACAGTAACCATCACGGCACGACATATCTCCCACTGTACAGTGACCATCACGGCCCGACAAATCTCCCACTGTACAGTAACCATCACGGCCCGACATACCTCCCACTGTACAGTAACCATCACGGCCCGACATACCTCCCACTGTACAGTAACCATCATGGCCCGACATCCCTCCTACTGTACAGGAACTGTCATGGCCTGGCATACCTCCCACTGTACAGTAACCATCACAGCATGACATATCTCCCACTGTACAGTAACCATCACGGCCCGACATACCTTCCACTGTACAGTAAACATCATGGCCCGACATTTGGTACAGACAGACGGTTTTGTGGGGGCGACAGGGACTCACGTTTGGTATGTTGCCTCCCAGGTGCAAGGGTACGTGATGTCGCTGATCGTGTTTTCCGGGTCCTTAAGGGGAGGGGGAGCAGCCCCAGATCGTGGTCCACGTTGGCACCAACGATATAGGTAGGAAGAAGGGTGAGGATGTCAGACAGGCTTTCAGGGAGCTAGGTTGGAAGCTCAGAGTTAGAACAAACAGAGTTGTAGTCTCTGGTTTGTTACCCGTGCCACGTGATAGAGAGTCGAGGAATAGGGAGAGAGAGCAGTTAAATGCGTGGCTACAGGGATGGTGCAGGAGGGAGGGATTCCGGTTTCTGGACAACTGGGGTCCTTTCTGGGGAAGGTGGGACCTCTATAAAAAGGATGGGCTACACCTGAACCTGAGGGGCACCAGTATCCTTGGGGGGAGGTTTGCTAGTGCTCTTTGGGAGGGTTTAAACTAACTCCGCGGGGGCATGGGAACCAGGACTGTAGCTTTAGGGTACAGGACCTTGAGTGTAGGGAGGTTAGGAATAATGCAGCGATCTCGAAGGAGGGTGCCTGTAACCAGAAAGGTGGATTGAAGTGTGTATACTTCAATGCCAGAAGTATAAGGAATAAGGTAGGTGAACTTGCAGCGTGGGTTGGTACCTGGGACTTCGATGTTGTGGCCATTACAGAGACGTGGGTAGAACAGGGACAAGAATGGCTGTTGCACGTTCCAGGGTTCAAATGTTTTAGTAGGATCAGACATGGGGGTAAAAAAGGGGGAGGCGTGGCATTACTTGTCAAAGACAGTATCACAGCAGTGGAATGGACAATGGAAGAGGACTTGCCATCTGAGGTAGTTTGGGCTGAGGTTAGAAATAGGAAAGGTGAGGTCACCCTGTTAGGTGTTTTCTACAGGCCTCCTAATAGTCCTAGAGAAGTAGAGGATAATATTGCGAGGATGATTCAGGAAAAGAGTGAAGGTAGCAGGGTGGTTGTTATGGGGGACTTTAACTTCCCAGATATTGACTGGGAGAGCTATAGCTCGAGTTCATTAGATGGGTCGGTGTTTGTACAATGTGTGCAGGAGGGTTTCCTGACACAATATGTCGACAGGCCAACAAGAGGGGAGGCTATATTGGATTTGGTTCTAGGTAATGAACCAGGCCAGGTGTTAGACTTGGAGGTAGGTGAGCACTTCGGGGACAGTGACCACAACTCGGTGACTTTTACTTTAGTGATGGAGAGGGATAATCGTGCGCCGCAGGGCAAGAGCTATAGCTTGGGGCAGGGAAATTATGATGCTGTGAGGCATGACTTAGGATGTGTGGATTGGAAAAACAGGCTTCAAGAGAAGAACACAAATGAGATGTGGGGATTGTTCAAGGAGCAGCTACTGCGTGTCCTCGATAGGTATGTACCAGTCAGGCATGGTGTAAAGGGCCTTGTGAGGCAGCCGTGGTTTAGTAAGGAATTGGAGTCCCTTGTGAAAGGGAAGAAGGCGGCATATGTAAAGATGAGGCGTGAAGGTTCAGTAGGGGCGATTGAGTTATAAGGTAGCCAGGAAGGAGCTAAAGAGGGAGCTAAGAGAAGCGAGAAGGGGACATGAAAAGTCTTTAGCTGGTAGGATTAGGGAAAACCCAAAGGCTTTCTATAGGTATGTCAAGAATAAAAGGATGACTAGGGTAGGTATCGGTCCAGTCAAGGATAGTAGTGGGAAGTTGTGTGTGGAGGCGGAGGAGATTGGAGAGACATTAAATCAGTACTTTTCAACAGTATTCACTCAGGAACAGGACACTGTTGCTGATGTGAATATGGAATCACAAATAATTAGAATGGATGCCCTGGAAATATGCAGGGAAGAGGTTTTGGGAATATTGGAAAGGATGAATATAGATAAGTCTCCTGGGCCTGATGGCATTTACCCCAGGATCCTATGGGAAGCTAGGGAGGAGATAGCAGAGCCATTGGCCTGGATTTTTATGTCGTCATTGTCAACGGGAATAGTACCAGAGGACTGGAGGATAGCGAATGTGGTCCCATTGTTCAAGAAAGGGTGTAGAGATAGCCCTAGTAACTATAGGCCAGTGAGTCTGACTTCAGTGGTGGGCAAAGTCTTAGAGAGAATGGTAAGGGATAAGATTTATGAACATCTGAGTAGGAATAACGTCATCAGGGATAGCCAGCATGGTTTTGTGAAGGGCAGGTCGTGCCTCACAAACCTTATTGAGTTCTTTGAGAAGGTGACTAAGGAAGTGGATGAGGGTAAAGCAGTAGATGTTGTGTATATGGATTTTAGTAAGGCGTTCGATAAGGTTCCCCATGGTAGGCTAATGCTAAAACTTCGGAGGTATGGCATTGAGGATACATTAGAGGTTTGGATTAGGAATTGGCTGGCTGGAAGGAGACAGAGGGTAGTAGTTGATGGATTATGTTCATCTTGGAGCGCAGTTACTAGCGGTGTACCACAAGGATCTGTTTTGGGACCATTGCTTTTTGTTATCTTTATAAATGATCTAGAGGAAGGACTTGAAAGCTGGGTAAGCAAGTTTGCGGATGACACAAAAGTCGGTGGAGTTGTGGATAGTGAGGAAGGAAGTGGTAGATGCAGCGGGATATAGATAAGTTGCAGAGCTGGGCGGAAATGTGGCAAATGGAATTCAATGTAGCTAAGTGCGAAGTCGTTCACTTTGGTAGGAATAACAAGATGATGGATTACTGGGCTAATGGTAGGCTACTTGGTAGTGTGGATGAGCAGAGGGATCTTGGTGTCCATGTACACAGATCTCTGAAAGTTGCCACCCAGGTAAATAGTGCTGTGAAGAAGGCATATGGTGTACTGGGCTTTATTGGCAGAGGAATTGAGTTCCGGAGTCCTGAGGTCATGTTGCAGTTGTATAAGACTCTGGTGAGGCCTCATCTGGAGTATTGTGTGCAGTTTTGGTCGCCATACTATAGGAAGGATGTGGAAGCTTTAGAACGAGTGCAGAGGAGGTTTACCAGGATGTTGCCTGGAATGGTAGGAAAATCTTATGAGGAAAGGCTGAGGCACTTGGGGCTGTTCTCATTGGAGAAGAGAAGGAGGGGAGATCTGATAGAAGTGTATAAGATGATTAGGGGTTTAGATAGGGTAGATACTAAGAACCTTTTACCGCTAATGGAGTCAGGTGTTACTAGGGGACATAGCTTTAAATTAAGGGGTGGTAGGTATAGGACAGATGTTAGGGGTAGATTCTTCACACAGCGGGTTGTGAGTTCATGGAATGGCCTGCCAGTAGCAGTGGTGAACTCTCCTTCTTTATGGTCATTTAAGCGGGCATTGGATAGGCATTTGGAAGTTATTGGGCTAGTATAGGTTAGGTAGGACTCGGTCGACGCAACATCGAGGGCCGAAGGGCCTGTACTGCGCTGTATCCTTCTATGTTCTATGTTCTATATCTCCCACTGTACAGTAACCATCACGGCCCGACATACCTCCCACCGTACAGAAACCATCACGGTCCGACATACCTCCCACTGTACAGTAACCATCACGGCCCGACATACCTCCCACTGTAATGTAACCATCACAGCCCGACATATCTCGCACTGTACAGTAACCATCACGGCCCGATATACCTCCCACTGTACAGTAACCATCATGGCCCGACATACCTCCCACTGTACAGTAACCATCAGGGCTGGACAGACCTCCCACTGTACAATAACCATAACACCCTGACATACTTCCCGCTGTACAGTAACCGTCATGGCCCGACATACCTCCCAGTCTAGGGGCGCCATCAAGAGAGGCGTGGTGGCTCAGTGTTTTGCACTGCTCCCTCACATTGTCAAGGTCCTGGGTTCGATTCTGGCCTTTGGTGACTAACTGCGTGGAGAGTGCACATTCCTCCCGTGTCTGCGTGGGTTTCCTCCCTCATCCAAAGACATGCAGCCAGGTGAATTGGCACGACTAAATTGCTAAGTATTTTAGTCATCGGGAAATGGGTTGTGGGGGTTACTCTTCAGAGGGTTGACGTGGACTGGCTGGACTGAAGGAACTGTTTCCACACTGTAAGGATCTTTAACTACTCTCCAAGATTCAAGTCAGGAATATGATGGAATGATTACTTGTCTGAATGAGTGCAGCTCCAACAGTACTCTAGTATGGACTTACTAGCAACAGGCAACACAGTTGTGTGGGGAGAATCATGTCTCACAAACTTGTTTGAATGTTTTGAGAAAATGACAAAATCGATTGATGAGGGCATGTGGCTGGATGTTGGCCGTTTGGGCCTTAGCAAGGCCTTTGGTATGGTTTCTTATGGCAGGCTCATGCAGCAGGTGAAATGAAATGGGATCAGCAGTCAGTTAGTAAGATGGATAGAGAAGTGCTTGGCCATTGAAGACAGAGTAGTGGTGAAACAATGCTTTTGTGACTGGAGATCTGTAAATAGGTTGGCGGAGTTGCAGATTGTGAGGATGATTGCCAGAGAATACAGCAGGATATCGGTCAGCTGCAGACTTGGACAGAGAAAACGCAGATGTAACTTTATTTGGACAATTGTGACGTGATGCATTTTGGAAGGTCTAATGCAGGAGAGAAGTATAAAGTGGATGGAAAAACTACTGATTGCATCAACATCCGAAGGGATCTAGGTGTACAGCTCCACAGTTCCTGAAAGTGGTTACACGGGTGGATAGGGTGATCAAGAAGACTGAAGGCAAACTTGCAGACGCACATCGGAGCATGCAGTATGAAAATTAGCAGGTCATATTGCAGCTGTGGAGAAACTTAGTTCGAGGTACATTTAGAATATCGTGTACGGTACTGGTTGCCACACGATGTTGAAGTGTTGGAGAGGGTACGGAAAAGTTTTACCAGCATGTTGTCTGGTTTGGAGTGTATTCGCCAGAAGGGGAAATTGAAAAAAACATGGTTTGTTTGCAGCTGGGCATCATTGGCTCTGGGGCTACCTGATAGATATTTACAAAATTATCAGAGGCATAGATAGAAGGACAGTTACAGGCTTTTTCCCCCCAGAGTAGAAATATCAATTACTCAGGACCGTAGGTTTTAGGTAAAAGGTTTTGTTGCTGTTCCAGACAGAATGTGCAAGTGCCTGGATAAGAGGGGAAGAAGCCAATACAGCAAGGTTTAAGAGGGATCTTGGCACAAGTATGAGTAAGTAGGGAATAGAATGACATAGACAGTATCGGTGCAAAAACTTCTGTTTTAACTTTGGAATGGCATCATGTGTCAGTGCGGGCTTGCTGGGCTGAAGGGCCTGTTCCTGTACTGGACTGTTCTTTAAGTCAAGATTTGAGCGCGGGAGTGGCGAGCTGCTGACTGAATTATTACTGATGATCAACAGCCACATTATTGTCTCTCCACCACCAAACCTCCACATCAACTTGCAGTGTTATATCCTCCCCCAATGTGGGTAAACTCAATATGGAGAATTTGACATGGTGACTCCATCTCGCCGCTCACTCCTGCAGACTTCTATCTTGGACACCAACGTCTCTGGGGACACTGCATGATCAGAAGCTGCATGTAGTCCACACCCACCAATGCTGGCATCTGTCACATGCCAGCCTCACCATACATTCCCAGCACATCTCCGACAAACTGACGGTATACTTCTTTACTTCAATGCTGCAACTCAGGGTGCACTGACAACTCTCATTGCAATTCTGCTTCAAGGACACTGTGCTCAGGGACACACACCCAGCTCTTGGATTGGCCCTCTGGGCTTCTCATTCCGTTTTTGGAGACACTCACTTTGAGCGGACTTGAAGACTCACAGAATGATTGTCTTGTCTTACCCTGCCCTCAACAGTGTCTCCCCTCAGCTAGAGCTACCAGGCTCACCCGCCTGTTGTGTTTAGCACAGTCACAAACCCAGAAAGCTGAATATCGTTGTCCAGTCAGTCACAGTGCCCAGCACAATGAGTCCAGGGGAGTCTCAGATCCCAGTACGGGAGTTTGGCCACAGTCAGTTAGCCTCTCGTGATTGTTAGGTCCAGGATCCTTCCCCCGTGAGGGGGTGAGGAGCTGAATGTTGAGCTGTGTCATACCCCTATTGGCTCTTTCTGCTCTATTGTGGGATAGTTCCTCCTGGAATGAGAGAATTATCAAGAGGTATTAGGGAGATGGAAGTGTTTGGTATAGCTGTTCATGCTGGTAAAGGTGGGGAGGTGTCCTGAGTGAGTGAGTGGGCAGCACAGACACCAGGCAGAGCTGGCGAGCGGGACAGAGAAGAGGTTAGAAAGAAACCGAGTGAAGGTGCGGCATTCAGTGAGATTGGGAGAACATGAGTCTTGGTGGGAGGTGGGTGAGTAACAGAGAGGGGGGTAGCAATGTCACAAAGTGCAGATGGTGGCACTTACCCTGGTCACTGACGTCCTCCCTACACTGTTGGGCATTCACCCAGAAGACTGGTATCTCACTGGCCCACGGGTCAATCTCAGACAAGCTAGCAGGTCTGGTGTCATGGCTTCTCCTGCCAGTCACAGAGTCATAGAGATGTTCAGCATGGAAACAGACGCTTTGGTTCAACCCATCCATACTGACCAGATATCCCAACCCAATCCAGTCCCACCTGCCAGCACCCGGCCACTATCCCTCCAAACCCTTCCTATTCATATACCCATCCAAATGCCTCTTTAATGTTGCAATTGTACCAGCCTCCACCACATCCTCTGGCAGCTCATTCCATACACGCGCCACCCTCTGCGTGAAAAAGTTGCCCCTTAGGTCTCTTTTATATCCCCAGGTACATTTACCCCTGCACCTAACACTACGGGCAATTTAGCGTGACCAATTCACCTAACCTGCACATTTTTGGAATGTGGGAGGAAACCTGAGCACCCAGAGGAAACCCACGCAGACACGGGGAGAATGTGCAAACTCCACACAGTCAGTCGCCTGAAGCGGGAATTGAACCTGGCTCTCTGGCGATGTGAGGCAACAGGGCTAACCACTGTGCCACCGTGCTGCCCACAAGAGCAGTTACTGCTTGATAGCACTGTTCATAACACAGATCATGATCGAGAGTAATTCATGATCCAGAGTAAACTGATTGGATGCAAATTGGATTTTTCCTGCTTTTTTTCATTACAGACAAGACATTGTTACATATGGAGCTGGATGTGTGTTGCCCTTTTAAGAGGGTGAATCAGGTGACCTGGACATTGGAGCTAAGTGAAGTGATTGTGGGCATGAGATACCTACAATAAAATGTTCCGTGTTCAAGTTTATCTTCCTTCGACTTTGAGTTCTATTTCAGATTCTATGTGAACCACAAATATAATAACTGGCAACGGGAATGGGATATGGCTGACAGAATCTGAGTGAGTGGTTTGTTTGTCAGGACCAAAGACTTTGGTAATAACGCAGGTCAATAAGGTACGATTACAATTGTGAGATTGTCATGATTTTAAGGGAAGTGATTGCGAGGGGACTTGAGTTGTGGTTGAAGACAAAGAAGAATTGTATGAATATGGACTGGGCCGTTAGGGGCTGTTCTGAGGAGACTCGGGCCACAACCGACAGATGAAGTAGGGAATGCTAACCAGGGGACTTACCAAAGTCATAATGGAGTATGACTGCAAGGGGACTCAGTCTGAGGTTTATATCAGGGAAGGAGGATATGCCAGCAGGGTCGGTGAGGGAGTGGCAGACACAGGAACATTCATTAAGGTGATTCAGGCTGCGAATGGCTACTTTACTCGAGGAGCAAGGAAAATTCCCAATGATGGGAAAACAAAGAGGTTTGTGAATGTGTAGTGATGGAACCATTTGATGAAAAGGCAGAAAATTGGTTGCTATTCCCTGAACATTTTAGTGTTTATGTAATGGAGAACAAAGTGGCTGAAGACTTAATAGTACCATTTTTCTTGAACAGCATTGGACGTAATAACTTCATGACTCGAAGGATCTGGTATAACTAGAGAAAACTGGAGAAGAAAAATATTTGGAATTTAATTTGCACCAAAGCCACTGATGAGCATGGACAATTTCCATTTTTATAAATTGGTACAGAACAGAAGAGAGTCCATCGCCGATTTGTGGTTGCTTTAAAGAGGTGAGAAGAAATATTGCAATTTCAGAGGGTTCCTCGAAGATGCGTTGCGAAGCTGTACAGTTTACGTCCTCAGACAAGAAACATTCCAATGCAAACTACTTTCAGGAACAGGCCCGGAGGCAGCTTTTGAAATTTCTACCTCGATAGAGTTGCCACCAGAGAAGTAACCCAGTTGAGTGACGATGCCTGAGTGCATTGAGTAGTAGATACTCAGCCGAGTGTGGTATCCACTATAGAATGCTGCCAACCTGTCAAGAGTGGCCACAAGGAGTCAACGTGTAGGAATTGAGAATCCCAGTGCTGCAGGTGTGAACGACTGGTCACTATTGCCAGAATTTGCCCCATTATAACTCAAGCAAGGGAATGGGCCTCTCAAGGAGACAATTCCGAGGGCAATGTCTAAGGCACATGCTGCCAGCTCGGGAGTGAGGAGGAATCAGTCTGGTCTATAGGAGAGATCGAAGGCCCGCAGTCAGTGGAGTTTTGCTTAAACATCACGTCAGGATGGGGTGAAGCTAATCATTTCTGGGTTCTTCGCAAATTATATGAGAAGGAAGTTCAAATGGGAGTGAATGTGTGTGCAGTGTTGTCTCTGAATCCCGAACTGATATATAGGAAACAGTTAAGGGGAGTGCCATTGAAGCCCTGCCAAAATTACTTCACACACATACCCAGAGCAACTGGTGCTGCTGAACGTCTATATAGTGGTGAAAATACAGCTAAGGAAACAACTTGCCAGCATGCCTCTGTATGTCATGATATTCAGACACTCCTGGTTACAAAAATGAGAGTCAATTTGGGGCTTGGTTAATAGGCCGGCGGATTCAAAATCATTCACAATAGATTTTTAACAGGTATTAAGATGTCTTCAAAGGTCAAAAGAAAGGAATAGAAATCAAACTTCAGGAGAAGCAGGAAGCTTATCCAATGAGTCTGAAGGCATGTACAGTACTTTATACAATTCACCCAAAGGGGAATTCACCCAGAATTAAACCCTTACCTACCCAGTTGGTGGAAGTTGTCCATATCAAATGGGTATTGAATGTGTGGAATGAAGTTGTTATCCCTTCCCCATTAAGAAGATTGGTGCTGGAACAAGTGCACCTGAATGTAGACTATGGAAGGATCATTTGCTATTTCCAAATTTTATTGTCAATATTTCTGACATTCCTATGTCAGGATCAATGCCTGTATATAATAGTTAGAATTGCTGGATGCATGACAGATATGCTATATTAGAGTGGTGCTGGAAAGTACAGCAGATCAGGCAGCAGCCAAGGAGCAGGAAAATCAATGCTTTGGGCAAAAGCCCTTTATCAGGTCTCCTTTCTGATGAAGGACTTTTGCCCGAAACGTCAATTTTCCAGCTCCTCGGATGCTGCCTGCCCTGCTGTGCATTTCCAGCACCACTGTAATCTTGACTGTGATCTCCAGTATCTGCAGTACTCACTTTCACCTATATATACACTGTATGGAGAAAGTGAGGACTGCAGACGCTGGAGATCAGAGCTGAAAAATGTGTTGCTGGAAAAGCGCAGCAGGCCAGGCAGCATGCAAGGAGCAGGAAAATCGACATTTTGGGCATAAGCCCTTTTTCAGGAATGAGGAGTGTGTGCCAAGCAGGTTAAGGTAAAAGATAGGGAGGAGGGACTTGGGGGAGAGGTGTTGGGAATGGGTTAGGTGGAAGGAGGTTAAGGTGAGGGTGATAGGCCGGAGAGGGGGTGGGGGTGGAGAGGTCGGGAAGAAGATTGCAGGTCAAGAAAGTGGTGATGAGTCCGAGGGTTGGGAGTGAGATAAGGTGGGGGAGCTGGAGAATTGAGGAAGCTGGAGAAATCTGCAGTCATCCCTTGTGGTTGGAGGGTTCCTAGGCGGAAGATGAGGCGCTCTTTCTCCAGGCGTTGATTTGCCATGGTCTGGCGATGGAGGAGGCCAAGGACCTGCATGTCCTTGGCGGAATGGGAGGGGGAGGTAAAGTGTTTAGCCACAGGGCGGTTGGGTTGGTTGTTGCGGGAGAAAGGCTGCCTATTTGCGGAAAGTTTCAGAGAACACCTCTGGGACACCCGCACTTACCGTCACAATCACCCCGTGGCTGAACACGTTAACTCCATCTCCCACTCCGCCAAGGACATGCAGGTCCTTGGCCTCCTCCTTCGCCAGACAATGGCAACATGATGCCTGGAGGAAGAGTGCCACATCTTCCACCTAGGAACCCTCCAACCACAAGGGATGAATGCAGATTTCTCTAGCTTCCTCATTTCCCCTCCCCCCTCTTTTCTCAGTCCCAACCCTCAGACTCAGCACCACCTTCTTGACTGCAATCTTCTTCCCAACCTCTCCCACCCCACCCGCTCTCCTGCCTATCACTCTCACCTTAACTTCCTTCCACCTATCGTATTCCCAACGCCCCTCCCCCAAGTCCCTCCTCCCTACCTTTTATCTTAGTCTGCTTGGCACACCCTCCTCATTCCTAAAGAAGGGCTTATGCCCGAAACGTCGATTCTCCTGCTCCTTTGATGCTGCCTGGCCTGCTGCGCTTTTCCAGCAACACATTTTTCACCTCTCTCTCTCTCTCTCTCTCTATATATATATATATACTGCATGACTAATCATCCACAAAAGGAGCTGCATCAAGACATTATTTTAATGAGCTACATCACACCGCAGCACCCAAGAACTACAAACACCAGAAGAAAAATATCAAGACAATATTTTCGGGAAAAACGGGAACCCAAAAAACACAATCAGCTGATTTCTCAGAAGCAAACTCAAACTAGCAGACACAACGCAACCAAGAACTATAACCACATTACCTAATATCAAAGAGATATCAGAAATGACTTCCAGACGACTCTGACCCCTTGGCATCATTTAAGTCCACAAACCTACCAACACACTTTAATGGCGACTTACGAAACTAATGGATCTATTAGATACTATTGGCAAAACTAACATCAGTTACAAAATACCAGGCAAGAACTGGAAAACACTGCATCGGACAAACACACAGGAAACGTGCCACCAGGATATATGAACACCAAGTAGCCAGCAAAAGATATGGCTCACTATCACCAATTTTTATCCATACAGACAAAGAAGGACACCAATTTGACTGGGACAACACGCACATCCTCGGATAGGCGAACCAAAGACATGCACGAGAATTTCTCAGACCTGGCATTCTAACCAGAACTCCATCAATAAACGCATCAATTTAGACCCTACTATTTTCCTTTGAAAAAAAAACCAGAAATGACAGCAGCCACCTTAAGAAAGCAAGACATATACATACGTTGCGGGACATACCAGCAACGCTTCACCAGAGACCCTCACTGATGATGTTACCTAGTCCTAGTAATGAAACGTCTGAAACAAACGATCCAGCTCAGTGAGAAAACATACATCCGTAACCTCAACCTGAGCGACAACTCGTCTCAAAAATCTCAGTATATATAACTATTTATATAGAGAGAATGTTTAGGGGGCTATTGAAGTAAAGGGGGGTGAGTCTTATGGATGTAGTTAGGTGTTTGTTGCCCTGTAAGTCAACAGGTCAGATCACATGGAGACGGTAAGTAGGATAAGAAGTTGAAAGCTTACAGTTGAGAGACCTACAATGAAAATTTCCCTGTTCAAGTTTACCCTTTGTATACCTGGTGTTCTGTTTACATTACAGTGAATCACAAACATACTATTCATTTTTAGGCAGCTGCCAACATTGCAAATACTGGAAGAGCTTGGCGAGGGGAGCAGCAAGTCTGGCAGCACAGTGCTAATGCCTGAATGTCAGGTACCAGAGGCTTTGCAGCATCGAGTGCATACATCATTTCTTGATATCACATGGAATAGAGAGCCAAATTAGTTGAAGATTGGTATGTGTAATGCTGTGAACCACATGCTGCTTTGTATGCAAGTAGTCATGTCTGGTTGCTTCTCCAGGTTGACACCCCATTTTTAGGTATGCCTGGCTCTGCACCTGGCATTCCAAGCTGCATTCTCCAGTGAACTAGAGTCGGTCCCTGACTTTGATGAAATGGCAGGTCATGGGGGTTACAGATTGTGCTGGAGCACAGATTGTTGATGATGGATGGCCAGTCATGAGTTGCTAGATTTATTTGAAATCTGTCATAATTAACATGGTTTTGCAAAATGATGGAGGGTATTGTTAATGTGAAGGCAGGACTTTGGCTTCTCAAGAACTGTGTGATGGTCACTCTCACTGGCTCTGTCATGGACAGCCAGCAGATTGATAAGAATGAGGTTCAGTCTGTTTTTCCCTCTTGTTAGTTCCTTTACCATATGCCGCAGCCCTAGTCTCACAGCTATGCCCTTCAGAACCTGTGCAACTTGATCAGTAGTAATGAATGAGCATTATCATGAAGGAAATCTGCTGCATGAGAAGGTAAATCCAGCTCACAATGCCTGTGCAAACGTATGTGCTGAGAGTGAATTACTTTCATAATTATCTTTGCCCATGTGACATGGATGAAAATGTAAGGTATGCCTTACATGCCATTACTTCTAAAGAGTCATCCACAGTGCTTTTGTTCAGGCGTCTCAGATAATCTCGACTAAGTAAACAAGGTAGACTTCCTTCAAAAATGGAACCCAAATGGCTTCTTATGGAATAAAATGTTGTCATCAATGTCGATGTTATTGAAATGAGTTTCCAATTCTGGAATTGCCTATAATTTGTAATGTAATCAGCTGTCTTTGTATCCATGTCGAAGAGTGTGGTGCTGGAAAAGCACAGCTGGTCAGGCAGCATCCGAGGAGCAGGAAAATCGACGTTTCGAGCATAAGCTCTTCAGCAATGAGGTTCGTGGCTGAAGGGGGCTGAGAGATAAATGGAGGGTGTGTGTATGTCAGACTGGGGGAAGGTAGCTAGGAATACAACAGGTAGGGGGTAAAGGTGATAGGTCGGAGAGGAGGATGGAGCAGATATGTGGGAAGGAAGAAGGACAGATAGGACAGTTCAAGAAGGCAGTGCTGAGTTGGAAGGTTCGATTTGGGATAAGGTAGGGGGAGAGGAAATGAGGAACCTGGTGAAATCCACATTGATCCCGTGCGGTTGGAGGGACCTGAGGCAGAAGATGATGCATTTCTCCTACAGATATCAGGAGGTTTGGCTTGACAATGGAGGAGGCCTGGGCCGCTAATGTCCTTGGTGGAGGGGCAGGGGGAATTAAAAGGGTTCAGCCAAAGAGCGGTGTGTTTGGTTGGTTTGGGTGTCCCAGATATGTTCTCTGAAACCAAACACCCTGTGCCCTGTGGCTGAACATTTTAACTCAGCTTCCCACTCCACCAAGGGCATGTAAATCTTGAGACTCCTCCACCATCAAACTGTAACCACCCAATGCCTGGAAGAGGAACCTCATCTTCTGCCTTGGGACGCTCCAAACTCACAGGTTTAATGTGGGTTTCACTAGTTTCCTCATTTCCCCTCCCCCTACCTTATCCCAAATTGAACTTTCCAACTCAGCACCGCCCTACCTGTCCATCTTCCTTCCCACCTATCTGTCCCATCCTCCTCTCCGACCAATCACCTTCAACCCCACCTTCATCTATCACATTCCCAGCTGCCTTTCCCCCAGGCCCACCTGCCACTGACCCCTCCCCGATTTATCGCTCAGCTCCCTTAGGCCACATGCCTCAGTCCTAATGAAGAGTTTATGCTCGAAACGTCAATTCTCCTGCTCCTCAGATGTTGCCTGAGTGGCTGTGCGTTTCCAACACTAAACTCCTCCACTCTGACCTCCAACATCTGTGTCACCACTCCCTCATCTCTGTCTTTGTATCCATGTTCTGTAAGCTTTCACAGAAATTTCTGGAGTTCTTTTCTCCTGACATCAACATTATGCCATGTGGAGACGTTCTGTTCATTGTAATATAATATAATGACCTGCAACAGAGACATTAAATGCAGAACTATTGCCTCACACATTCATAAGTTGATTGCCAATTTGTTTCTGTGGTACCTACCACTGTTCTCAATTTTTCTGAGTGACCCTGTGCTCTGCCGGACTTTCAATGCCATTTATAAAAAAAAAGTTTCAGGATCAGTCAGATTTCTGATTCTGGATCAGAATATTTTCAAACCAAATGCAGTCTGCGTAAAATCTTTCCAAATATAAATCACACATGAACTTGGATGTGCTTGTTCTGTTGTGTGCAATGTGTCCAGTGTCCAACTGCTGCAGGGAGGGACAGTTTTCATTCACCACGGGAATACAGTGTGATTATTGACTGGAACTGAATAACCTTCGGAATTGGATCGTAAGTGTTGACCCTGTGATTTTCATCATGCTGATTGGCTGTCACTGAGCTGTATCAGAGGGTGCACATCTTCACATACTGTACTGGCCAAATGTGGTGAAAGCTAAACCAATTGAAGGAATAGTTCACATTTGAAGATCTATAAAATTGCTTTGTGTCCAGCCCTTAAACTCTAGGATATGGACAGACAGTGACATGCTTTCTTGCAGCATCATATTCCATGATTAAATAATCCTGAGCATGTGGAGATGGGGTGATGCCTCGGTTGATGAAGTCCAATTGGGTACAAAGTGCTTGGTTTAGTACACTAAGCTGTTGAACAGGGATCTAATAGTCATCCCAATGAGGTGGATCAGAATCAATATTCAACTCAGTATTCTGTTAGTTCAGTATTACATGGTACATAGAATATAGAAAAGTGCAGCACAGAACAGGTCCTTTGGTCCATGATGTTATGCCATGGTTTAATCCTAATGTAATATATAATAACTTAACCTATGCACCCCTCAACTCACTGCTCTCAATGTGCCTGTCCAGCAGTAGCTTAAATTTCCGCTTTGACGCTTATACCACAACCACCACCACTGGTAATGCATTCCATGCATTCACAACTCTCTGCATAAAGAATCTACCTCTGACGTCTCCTGTATGCCTTTTCCCAAATATCTTAAAACTATGACTCGTCAATCCGGCCCTGGAGAAAAGTCTCTGGCTATTGACACTATCTATTCCTCTCATTATTTTGTACACCTCGATCAGGTCTCTTCTCTTCCTCCTTCCCTCCAGAGAGAAAGGCCTGAGCTTATTCAACCTTTCTTAATAAGGCAAGTCCTCCCAGTCCAGGAAGCATCCTGGTAAACCTTCTCTGCACACTCTCCAAAGCCTCTGTATCTTTCCTATAGTAGGGTGACCAGAACTGGATACAATATTCCAAGTGTGGTCTCACCAGGGACTTGTAGAGCTGTAGAAAAATGTCGCGGCTCTTAAATTTGATACCCCTGTTAATGAAAGCCAAAACACTATATGCTTTCTTAACAACCCTATCCACTTGTATGACAACTTTGAGGGATCTATGTACTTGCACACCCAGATCCCTCTATTCCTCCACACTGCCAGGAGTCCTGTCTTTAGTCCTATATTCAGCATTCAAGTTCGACCTTCCAAAATGCATCATTTCACATTTATCCAGGTGAAACTCCATCTGCCATTTCTCAGCCCAGCTCTGCATCCTGCCTATGTCATGCTGCAGCCTACAATAGCCCTCGATACTATCAACGACACCTCCAACCTTTGTTTGGTGTGCAAATTTACTAACTCACCCCTCAACCTCCTTGTCCAAGTCATTAATAAGAACTACCAAGAGCAGAGGCCCAAGAACAGAGCCCTGTGGGACCCCACTCAACCCTGACCTCCAGGCAGAATACTTTCCATCTACAACCACTCTCTGCCTTCTGTCAGCCAGCCAATTCTGAATCCAGATAGCCATACTTCCTGACTTAATGAATGAGCCTACCATGGGGAACCTTATCAAATGCCTGGTTGAAATCCATATAGGAGAAAGTGAGGACTGCAGATGCTGGAGATCAGAGCTGAAAATGTGTTGCTGGACAAGCGCAGCAAGTCAGGCAGCATCCACGGAGCAGGAGAATCAATGTTTTGGGCATGAGCCTGAAGAAGGGCTCATGCCCGAAATGTCAATTCTCCTGCTGCTTGGATGTTGCCTGACCTGCTGCGCTTTTCCAGCAACACATTTTCAGCAGCTGAAATCCATATACACCATGTCCACTGCTCGACCTTCATTGACCTGTCTTGTCACCTTCTTGAAGAACTCAATAAGATTTGTGAGGCATGAACTGCCCCTAACAAAGCCATGCTGCCTGCCTTTAATCACGGTATGCTTTGCCAAATAGTCATATATTCATAGATCCTATCCTTCAGAATTCTTTCCAAACCTTGCTGGCCACAGACGTAAGACTGACTGGTCTGTAATTTCCAGTGAATTCCCTATTACCCTTCTCAAAAAGATTAACAACATTCACCTCCTTCCAATCCTCCGGTACGACTCCCATGGAGAGTGAGGAGGTAAAGATCTTTGCCAGCGGCTTAGCAACCTCCTTTCTCGCTTCCCAGAGCAACCTAGGATAATTCGGGTCTGGCTCTGGGACTTATGAATCTTAATGTTTTCCAAAATTTCCAGCACATCAACTTCATCAATCTTGATCTGGTTAAGACTGTATCCCAGCTCCTCAAAGTTCTCATTCACAACAAGGTTCCTGTCCTTAGCGAAAATTGAAGCAAAATACTCATTTAAAGCTTCCCCTAAATCTGCTCAGACTCCATGCATAAGTTCCCTACGTTATCCCTGATCGACACTATCTTCTCCCTGATCATTCTCTTACACCTCACATTTGAGTAAAATGCCTTTGGATTTTCCCTAATCCTACTTGCCAAGCCTTTTTCGTGCACCCTCCTGGCTCTCCTCAATCCATTTCTGAGCTCCTTTCTAGCAAGCCTGTAATTCTCTAAAGCTGTGCTAAATCCTTGCTTCCTCGACCTTATGTAAGCTGCTTTCTTCCTTTTGATGAGAAACTCATCTGTTCTCGTTATCCAAGGTTCCTTAATCTTACCCCTCCTTAACTGTCTCAGAGGAATAAATGCATGCATCACTCGCAAAAACTGCTCCTTAAACAGTCGACAGATGTCTGCTGTAGAACTGTTGCTCCCAGTCTGTATTTCTCAACTCCTGTCTGATAGTGTCATAATTTCCTTTTTCCCAATTAAATATCTTCCCTCGGTAACTGCTTCCCTCTCCAAGGCTATGCTAAATGTGAGGCAGTTGTGATCCCTGTCACCAAAGTGCTCTCCTACTGCGAGATCTGATACCTGACCTGGCTCGTTGCCGAGCACCAAATTCAAAATGGCCTCTCCCCTTGTCGGTCTGTCTACATACTGAGTTAGGAAACGCTCCTGAACATACCTCACAAAACCGGCTCCATCCAAACCATCTGCAAAAAGGAGGTTCTCATCACTATTGGGAAAGTTGAAATCACCCATAACTACAACCCTGCTCCCTCTGCATTTTTCCAGAATCTGCATTCCTCAACCTCTCTACTGCTATTGGGTGGTCGGTAGAAAACCCTGAATGAGGGGGATGCTCCCTTGCTGTTACTGACTTTCACCAATACTGATTCAGCAGACAGACCTTCCTCAACAGCCTTCATTTCTGTAGCTGTAATTCACTCTGATTAGCAATGCTACACCCCTCCTCATTTTCCACCTTCCCCATCCCTCCCCACCCGCACACCCGTTCTTTTTAAACTTTCTAAACCCTGGAACATCAAGTAACCATTCCTGTCCCTGTGAAACCCACGTCTTCGTTTTTGCCCCAACATTGTAGCCCCAAGGACTGATCCATGCTCTAAATTCGTCACTCTTATTTCTGATATTCCTTGCATTGAAGCAGACACACTTTAACCAATCCCTTTGTTTCATCACATGAGAGCGCAAGATATAAGAGCAAAAATTAGGCCATTTGGCCCATCAGGACTGTCCCTCCATTCAATAATGGCTGATCAGTTTTTCAACCGCTTCACCCTCTTTCTCCATATAACGTTTGATACCCTTGGCAAGCAAGAACCTAACTAACTCGGTTTTAAATGTACCATATATACCAGCGTATAGCTCAGTCTCATGCATACATAAACCCCTTGTTTTTGGCCAAAAAATCTTGCATTTTCCATATATCTCATGTATACATCAGCCCTAGTTCTTCACAGTTATAGATCAACATTCTATGAGTCAGTGTGCCTGCCCATTGCACTCCTCTTTCCAGTCTGCTGGCCATACTGCTATTATGCGTCTTCCAGTCTGCCAGCTGTCATGCTGCACTCCAGGTTTTCAGAATTGCAGTAATGTAACGACAGTACAGGGTGATCACGGTATTCATTGGTTTCAGATAGCCACAGTTACTGCAGCCCGAATATATCACAAGGAACGTTCCAGAACCAGGGCCCATTCCTCATCTTATTTATTTTGGCGATTAAATATTCATCCCATCGAAAACAATACCTTGTGTATAAGTCAAACCTTTAATTTCAGCTTTAAAAAACTGCCTTCAAAATGACTCTATAAAATTCAGCCTAGACACGAGCATATACAGTACTCAATGAGGTGGCCACCACAACTTTCTGTTGCAATGACATCCAGAGATTCAACACTGTCTGACTGAAGAAGTTTCTCCTCATCTCTGTTCTAAAGGCTCTTCCTTTTATTATAATGCTGTGCCCTCAGCCCCTAGTCTCGCCTGCCAATGGAAACATCTTCCCAACGTTCTCTCTGTCCAGGCCGTTCAATTTTCTGTAAGTTCCAATTAGATCCCGTTTATCCTTCTCAAACTTTAAAGAGTACAGACATAAACATTCCTCATATCCTATGCTTTTCATTTCTTAACTCATTTTCATTGCTCCAGGGGCCAATAATCCTTCTCGAGGTATGGGGTCCAAACGTAATCACAATACTCGAAATGGGGTCTGACCAGAGCTTTAAAAAAGGCTCAGAAATATATCCCTGTTTTTATATTCAAGTCCTCTCGAGAGGAATGACGTCATTGTATTTACTGACTTCACCTGCAAGTTTACCTGAATAGAAACCTGAACTAGGAGTCCCATGTCCCGTTGTACTTCAGATTTCTGAATTTTTACCCCATATAGAAAATAGGCCACACCTCTGTTCATTATACCAAGGTGCATGACCTCAAACTTTCCCATGTTTTATTCCATCTGCAACTTCTTTGCCCACTCCCTCAACCTACCTAAATCCTTCTGCAGCCTCCCTCCCTCCCCAATGCTACCTGCATCTCCACTTATCTTTGTACATCTGCAAATGTAAGCAGAATGTCTTCAGTTCCTTCATCCAGATCATCAATGCATAAAACAAAGAGTTGTGGTCCCAACACTGACCATTGTGGAACTCTACTAGTCACTGGCTCCCATCCAAAGTTGCCGGCTGACATTCATTCTTGAGGTCCCCATGATGGAAGCCTATTTCGATCACAGAGCCAGTCATACTCCCTTTAGGAGAGTCATTGGAAGTCGCTGCCTGCTGGGTACATGCAACAGTTCTGTATTCATCACATCTTTCAGCGACTTGGCACAGCACACCAAATGCAATGTCTGACAATAAATATCAGTTCCAGTTGTAGTTGATATGAGGATTTTGGATATATTTGTGATTCCAGAGTGTAGTACTGGAAAAGCACAGCAGGTCAGGCAGCATCCGAACACCACACTCTCCACGCTGATCTCCAGCATCTTCAGTCCTCACTGTCTAAGAGTTGATTTTTACTCTTCCGGATAAATTTTTGGGGCTGGTGGAATTGAGTGGAAAAGAAAGCAGCATGACACTGCATGCTTGAACAGTTGCAGTCGTTTTACTAACTTTGGATGCTACATCTGAAAGTCAATTACAAACATTTTTAAGGTATGAGATTCAAACGCGTACACAGGACATGAACGCGAAATCATCACACGCCAATTCTGCATAATTGACTGCACTACAGCCAAGTGTAAATGGATTACAGCGAGCAACATGTGATACAGCTGGGAATTTACAGAATGTGTTGCAAGGTAAATACACGTGACAATATAGTCTTCACTCACGACACATTCTACAAGTGCTCTGTATGAAATAATTGTTTGCAATAAAAAGGGATAATAAGAGAGTATGCTGGGATATGAATCATATTAATTTATTTCATTTTGAAATTTTAAACATTTTAGCAAACAGACTGAATGGACATTTCACACCATTCCTTATCTCCTCTCTGATTTTACTCTGTGTCCCTGCATAAATAAATGGATTAACGCAGGAGTTCAATAACTGAAGCATGTATCCACTTTGTTGGACAATAATATCGGTTTGCTGCTATCAGACACAGAGGAATAAGGAATATTCGCAATTCGGATGTAAAAGATTGTAATAAAATATAACAAATATAATAGGATGAATGTTCCTGAGATGCCAAAGAGTAAAGCAATGGACTTTCTTCGCTTCTCCATCTCGGGGTCACTCTGAGTCTCTCCATTGCCCTGAGTCCGGAGTCTCCTACGGGCTCGATTGGCTGGAAAAATCTGCCTGACAGTCAAAACATTGAGCAGTAATATCAGAATGAAAGGAAGACACGGAGTCAAAATAGAATGAATCCAGTAATATACAGCCCACGCCAGTGCAGTATAATAGTCTGGTTTTCGGATACAGAACCATGGTATTTTGTCAATGTATTTTAAATTGGAAATACGTTGATATATTTTTCATGTAGGACACTGCACACACCGATCCTATAACCCACGATGCCACCTTCTTCGTGCAATATTTTAATTTCAGCTTTTGACAACATGTGGCCACAAATCGATCAAAGGTGAAAGTGACCGTTAACCAGACAGAACTGTCAATGGCTGCAAAACTTAATGCATTTAGAGCACTGCATACAGGTGTGATATACAGGAAACTGAATTGGAAATAAATCACAGCAATACAGTTTAATATTACAAACGTGACCACGACCAGAAGATCTGTTGCTGCCATAGAGACAAGATAATATATGATATTTGTGGAGAGACCGCATCTTCTTTGAGATAAGATCACAATCACTGCCAGGTTAGCTACAATAGAAGGAAATGCAGGGAATATAAAGGTTTTGTGAATTTGACTTCGAGAAACAATCACCTGTTTCCGAGATATTGTGTAAAATTAAAAATGTTCAACGTAAACCTTTGTAGAAATCCTTTACATTCAAGCAGATGTGAGGTAGCCTAATACAGCTGACAAGATTTATAATAAATATTTCTATAGAATAAAGACGTGATATATTCAGAAGAAACTTTATAGAGAAGTGAAACACAGAAACTAACATCGTGTTAACATATTTCATTCACATGAAACGTAGAGAATAGAGTAACAGGAAACAAAGCTATATAGATTTGTAAATGAAGGAGTATGAGATTACCCTTCAGAGGCTGTATAAGTGTGTCCTTCAATTAACTGCTCTGTCTTGAAAATGTTTCCATTCACCTTGCTCATAAATGTCCCAAAACAAATGAAAGTGAATTGGCATTCTTCCGATTTTGTGGAGGATATTTGCACAGGATGCAATGGAAAATGTGCTTGCTTCATTGTTTATGAATTGACAGCTTCAACTATAGACTTTCCCATGAAATACCTTCGGCCATGCTGGGAACCATTGATTTGCATCAGGTTATGAGAATACATTGAAAGAAGTTGGGATTATTTTACTTGGACTGAAGAATGTCAAGAGGAGATTTGATTGAGGTTTCCCAAATCATGAATGGATTGAATAGAGTGGAGAGGGAGAAGCTGTTTTCACTTATAAAGTAAAGGGAACAGGAGGAGAGAAATTTAAAGTGATGTGAAAATACAAAAACAGGGATGAGTTGAAATTTAAGGATGTGGAATGAATTTCCAGGAAATGCGAAAAAGGCAGATTAAAGTCTCCATTCACGACAGCACTGAATGAATATGTAGACAGACTTGATATGCAAGGGTATGGCTAAAAAGACGGAGATTGACGCTCGGCAATCATGCTCATTTGAAAAGCCAATGGGGGTTTGACGCATCGAATGGTCCCTTTCCATATCGTCACGGTTCTGTACTGTTACAATTGAATACCTAGCATTGTCCTTCAAAAATTTTATTTCACAAAATTCATTCCAAAAGGTATTCAAGAAGACATCTTGCCCAATTAATGAATCATTTGGGAGAATTATTCTCCAACTGTCAAAGTCAACTGCAAAATAAATTTACATGTATATGTTGAATGCAATGAGACATTTTAGCTACAGTGAAAATTACATGATGAAATTTCACCCACACTGTGACAATTCAGCAAGAACAGTATCTGTCTACAATTCAACAACAACTACAACACATTGAACTCCTGGTACTTCACTGAAAACAACTTTATCAATAATGTAAACGCAGTTGCAATTATTCTGTTAATGTAGACCGCAAATTCAGATACTGGATGATTACCATAGACAGAAATTAACGAGTAATTCACCTGGATCTCCGCTGGCAGCAAGGATGGGATAATAAATCACTAACACTGGACCTACTGGCTTCTCATGCATTTCGATCACAAGAGTTGAGTACTTACTGCACTCACTGGGAAGTGTACACATTTATTCCTGATGTCAGTCTCCTGGTAGATAATTAGAGAGGTTTCATCTTTACGGGCATTGAGGTTATTCTCAGAAACAAAGCTGCAAGCTTGTGATCACCTCTTGTTTATCTTGTGAGGGAACAACGTTTTCTTGTCTGCTGTGACTGTGTTTAAAATGTAAACAAACTTGGATCACAAAGTTATCCTGACAACATTGATGTTTAACAAACAATAACAATCTGCATAATACCACTTCGTAAGATGTAGGGGCGCAGTTCCTAATCAAGGATAATGACTGAAACAATATTATGTTTTCATTTCTGATTGTCTGTACGACAAGTGTTCACCTAAAAGTAATATGATTCCAAATTGCCTAATATTTTTGCTGTCGATAGCCTTTAATGTGCAGAGTTCCACTTCAGCGCTGTATATTTTTCTGTGCACTTTGAAAGAATCAACAAGACAAGGTAGGACACAATAAATGGTAACAACTTAGGAGGCTCAGAGGGCAAAAAAGGATCTTTGATTTCTTGTCCATTGTTCCTGGATCATGAAAGCACAGTTTACAAGGAGAGCTACGATTTCATATAAGATCTTACCTTTCTCAGGGGACAACAGATTGTAAACATATAGACGTAATGTGGGGCAGGCAAACTTTAGCTTTGAATATTCTTTATTGTCACTTGCCTCCAATATAAAATATCATGAAACGTGCGTAACTTCGCTTTTGCAAAAACACCATTCCCAGAATAAAATGAAGAAGGATAATTTTAATAGAGTTCAACTTTTCCTTTTCCACTGCTGCAGCATCTCACTGCCAGAGTCCTGCTCCTTCACCATGCTGTGAATAGTGTCCTGTTACAAGCTTCCTAGCCCATGGCATGCCGTGGCGAGTGTCCGGCTCCAGGTTTCCCAGTTCATGCCATGCCACGAGACTGCCCTGCTCTGGGCTTCCCTGCCCTTGCCATGCTGTTGAGAGATTGTCCAGCTTACTGTGTGCAGCATGGTTACCACATTGTTGTACGGATATTGCTATGGTGGAAGGGGTGCAAAGGAGATTCAGTTTGACTTTTTGTTATGATTAGATTAGATTAGCTACAGTATGGAAGCAGGCCCTTTGGCCCAACAAGTCTACCCAGACCCATTCCCCGACCCTACATTTATCTTTGGCTGATACACCTAACACTCTGGGCAATTTAACAAACCAATTCACCTAGCCTGCACGTCTTTGGACTGTGGAAACCCATGCAGACATGAGGAGAATTCTCAAACTCGACACAGACAGTTGCCTGAGGCTGGAATCGAACGTGGGTCCCTGGCACTGTGACGTAGCAGTGCTAACCACTGAGACACCGTGCCACCTGGGCTAGACCAGACCACTCAAAACGTTCTTAAGCAGGCAGCCCTGCAGCTAACATCGCAATCTACCTTGGTAAGTGTACAGTGAAAATTAGCCGGAATACGATAGCTAGGTTGACTACTAGATTTTAAAACAGACAAAACTTTATTCACAAAATTACACAATGAAACACAAAGAATAGAGTAAAGAACCCCTACAGAACTCAATATATCCAGCCAGATTTAATTATGCTGTTCTGAATATACACATCAGTCCCAAAAAAGAAAAAATCCCTTTAAAACCCAGTATAAATGGAACACGTGCTGACAGGTTGAAGTTGAAGGGCAGAAAGGAGAGAGAGTGTTTCCACACAGCGCCCTTTTGAAATTCCCAGTTCAAGACTGAACTAAAACCCGCTCAGCTTAACTAGAGAGCTGACCACTCCCCTGTCTTTGTGCGGGCACTTCTAAAGCATGACCGCTTTGGCCAGATGTCTCATTGTTTACAGAGAAACAAAAGGCCTCTCAAAGTCCTTTTCATCTCTGTACCAAACCACACTAATCGAAATCCGGCCGGGTTTATTGCCCTTTTGAAAAAAAATTAAGGAAAGAGTCTTCTTGAGCCAAGGAGCAGCTTTTTAGGAAGAAAAGGACTAGTGTTGTGACATTGCCTGAAGGATTATTTCAGCTGTGAAAAGAGGCTGTAGAACTTCGAGTTGCTTCCTTTGTGATGGAAGATTTTGAGGGAGAACCCGAGAGAATAATTGACTGAGTTATTTGTTCCACTACACTTCTTAAAGCTCTACTATTCACCATGAAACTCCTACCTTGACTTGACTTTCCAAATGCAAGACCTCACACTTATCTATATCAAACTCCATTTGCCATTTCTCGGCCCACTTCCCAGATGATCAAGGTCCTTCTGCAAAATCGGATAACCTTCCTCACTGTCCAGGATACCACCTATTTTAGTATCATCTGCAAACTTACTAATCATGCCTTGTATATTTTCATC
Source organism: Hemiscyllium ocellatum (assembly GCF_020745735.1). Lineage (NCBI taxonomy): Eukaryota > Metazoa > Chordata > Chondrichthyes > Orectolobiformes > Hemiscylliidae > Hemiscyllium > Hemiscyllium ocellatum. Next base: position 33,482,106 of record NC_083433.1, read on the forward strand.
CAATACATTGATATAGATAGCAAACTGTAATGGGACCATCAACAACCTCTGAAGCTCATCATTAGTCACAGGCCTCCAGTCGGACAAACATCCCTCCACTATTACCCTCTGCCTCCCACCATCAAGCCAATTGCATATCCAATTTGCCACTCCCCCTGGATTCCATGTTTTCTAAAGTAGCCTACCATATGGAACTTTACCAAACGCCTTCCTGCAATTCATACAGACTGTGTGAACTGCCCTACCCTGCCCTCATCAACGCTTCATCAAAGAATTCTAACAAATTTGTGAGGCATGATCTCCCATGAACAAAGCCATGTTGACAACTCCTAATCAAACCCTGTTTTTCTAAATGCATGTATGTGTTATTTCAGAGTCTTGTCAATAACGTACCTACCACAGATGTTTGGCTTCCTGGTCTATAGGTCACAGGTTTATCATTGCAGGTCTTCTTGAATAAGGGCACAACATTCACTACCGTCCAATCTTCCAGGATTAACACAGAAAGATTTTGCAGAGCGTAATGGTAGTCTGGAACATACAGCTGAGGAGGATAACTGAGGTGGAAAACTCACAGCATTTAAAGCATAGGCAAAAGTGAGGACTGCCTGATGAAGGGCTTTTGTCTGAAACATTGATTTTCCTGCTCCTCGGATGCTGCCTGACCTGCTGTGCTTTTCCAGCATTTAACATACTTCATTTATCATATCTCTTGTCTTTCAAGGCCTTGACATCAGTGTGGAAAGTAGGACATATAGAGGTCTCATATATTTTAGAGTACGTACACAATGGGTTGAAGAGCCTCTCATTATGGATGACGCCACATCCCCTTGCAATATTTTAAGAAACTTGCCTAGACCCTAACTTTTCATTAATTTAAAGGCAGATGTGAAGTGGATTTTCCAGGTGTGGTGTAGCTGGTCAAAGCACTCAGCTTTAAGCAAAACATAATTTATTTAAATACTACAGTTGAAACACGGAGAAAAGAAAGCAGAATTTAGAATAGCTTAACTGTTGGAAAACTTAAACGACCGAATGCAGTCAATATAATTAATTAATTGTTCCATTACAATAACATCCCATAAATTTGGAAAGAAAGATAATTTCAAACAAAGATTCATACAGGCAGCATGGAGTAGCATCAAGAGAGAGATCTCAAAAGAAAGTCAGAGAAACTTTTCACTGAAGCTTGTAATTCCCCTGGATTGACACATCTTGTGACTGCTACAGCTAAAAGCAAACTAGGATTACTTTGAACTGGGAGAACTGGCCACTCCCCCTCTATTATTAAACTAGACTCTTTGGTATTTCTGCCTTTACAAACTCTCTTCAAACAAAAAACCAAGGACAAACTAACCTTTTAAAAGTGACAGCATCATCACACTCTTCTGAACGAAACGAATGACACTATTTTTAGCCTCCAAAGGGATTGAAATTTCTATCATATCTAAGAGTACTCTTCCCCTGCCCCTTTCAGGATAAAGAAATGATTGTTATTTCCACATCTGTCTCTCTCGCTCTCTTACAAATACTACCACGGGGGAGAGCGTGAGAAAAACGTGACTATTTGGAAAGATGAGAGGGCTTGTTATAGCCACATCCTGACCAGAGCTTGTGCAGGGAATATTACAAATGGACCAACAAATACTCCCAACAACTGTATATTGAAAGGATTGTTAAACATTTTTAATGTCAAGCTGATGGACGCAACATCAATGCAGCTCTCAGGGCCATCGAGACGTTTGAATCCAAGCATTTAGATTTCAGAATGTTACTAAAGAATCACTGTAGTCAGGGTTAATGTAAACGAATAGGGTAGGGGGAATGGGTCTGGGTGGGATATTCTTCGGAGTTTCAATGTGGACTTGTTGGGCCGAATGGCCTGTTTCCACACCATAGGGATTCTATGATACAGTAACTCCAACCAGCACCCATTGCAGTTCAAACATCAACGTTCCATGCAATGGAAGGAAATTGAAAGTTCAGTTTTGTCTTTTCCTTGCTAAACAAGCTAGGGACAGATAGAATTCGAACAGAAACAGTCATTTACTTGCAATTCTTTCAACTGATTACACGATAATCTGTGTTCCAAGTTTCTTCATCAATTTATGAAAGATTTTTGGCCAAATAATATGAGTCCCAGCAACCCATTAATCTGCACCCAATTCAAATTATTCCACACAACAACATACCACATACGAAGGCATTGTATTCAACAACATTCCTGGGGCATGACAACACATGAACAGGAATACCGTGGACCGATGTGTAACAATTAGCTGTACATGGAGCCAACATGGTCTTGAACCGAAGCAATGTTAAGATGTATTGGACCTTGTTGGAACATTGGCCACACAACAACAACAAAGACAGAAATCTAATCTGGCTGACTGGGGGAAAGCCCGTTAGATTCTGACATTATCTGGCATTCAGACTCGTGTTCTGTTAGAATCCACTTTGACTCTCTTCGTCCCAACAAGTCCATACCCATTCCCCTACACCTCACACTACGGGCAATTTAGCATGGCCAATTCACCTAACCTGAGCATTTTTTTTGGACTGTGTGAGGAAACCGCAGCAAACCCACACAGACACACATAGTCAGTCGCCCGAGGTGGGAATTGAACCGGGTCTCTGGCGCTGTGAGGCAGCAGTGCTAACCACTGTGCCACCGTGCCATCCTCTTAACCAATGAATTTTCATGCATCAAATTGTTAGATGTGCAACAAATAAATATGCCTGAAGAAAAGAGATATACAATTTATAGAAAGACAAAATTTGCCCAGGGTACACCTCCCTTTCCCAGCAATGGCAAATATGGAGATGATCACTGATCATTTCACTTGTTACTGTTTTATATTAACCAGTCAGAGACACATCTTATTTTCATAAAATTCTTGTGCCATCTGACAAGGACAATGTAACAGTTTGAAAATTGCCATCTCCAAAATGAAAGCAATGTAGAATAAAAAGCGTTTACAATCTCTCTTCAAAAACACCAAGGACAAAATAACCTTTTTAAAATCACTGCATCATCACACTCTTCTGAACTGTATGCTTCTATGACACTGCGATGAGCCCAATATCCTTCAAATGGATTCAACTTTATGTCATATGGAAGGGTACTCTGTCATGACGCTTTTCAACTTTTCCTGCCCCTTTCAGGAGGACGAAATGACTGTTATCTTCACAACTGTCTCTGTCTCTCTCTATCTCTCTCTTACAAAGACTCCCACTGGGGAGAGCATAAAAAAAATAACACGATTACTTGGAAAGACCTGATCAGAGCTTATGAAGGGACTATTACAAATGGACAAACAAATTCTCGCACGAACTGTATATTGAAAGTATTTTTAAAATTTTTAATGTCAAGTTGATGAATGCAACATCAATACAGCTCTCAGGGCCATCGAGACATGAAGTGATATTTGAGACCAAGCACTTAGACTTCGGAATGTTACTGATGCCATCACAGTAGTCAGGGTTAATGTAAAGTAACAGGGTAGGGGAATTTGTAAGGGTGGGATACTCATCAGAGGGTCGGCGTGGACTTTGTTGGGCTGAATGTCCTGTTTCCACAGTAGGGATTCTATGATAGAGTCGATCCAGCCAGCAACAATTGTAGACCAAACATCAAAGTTCCATGGGCCGGAAGGAAATTGCAAGTTCAGCTTTGCCTTTTCCTTTTGAAACAAGCCAGGGACGTGCAGAATTCAAGGCATAACAGTCATTTATGCGATTACACTATAATCTCAGTTTCAACTTGCTTCTTCAATTCATGAACGCTTTCGGCCAAATCCTGTGAGTCCAAGCAACCTATATGTTAATCTGCAATCAATTCAAGTGATTCCACACGACAACAAACCACATGTGAAGGCATTGTATCCAACAACATTCTGAGGATTGAAAGCACATGAACAGTAACACCGTGGGCTGATGTGGAACAATGAGCTGGACATGGAGCCAACATGTTCTCGAACTGAAGCAATGCTCAGACGTATTGGACCATGTTGATCAAATGCATCCTGTTCACACAACAACAACAATAATAATAATAATAACAACAGCAATAATAACAACAACAAAACAGAAATCTAATCCACCTGATGAGTGGAAGAGTGATCTTAAACAGAAATAAACTCACACTGATTCTCATTCTGAGTCTAATCACAGGCATTACTCTCCTGACATATTTTAGGTCCTGAGTCAGCTGTGGAAACCCATTAGATACTAACATTTTCTGGCATTCAGTATTCCGTCATGATTTGCTCAGACTCGTGTTCAATTAGAATCCAATTTCAGCATCTTCATCAATGAATGTTCACGCATCAGATTGTTAAGTGTGCAACAAATAAATACACCTGAAGGAAAGAGACATACAAAAGACTGAAAGATGCCCAGGGAACATCTCCTTTTCCCAGCAATGGCAAATGTGGATATGATCACTGATCATTTTGCTCATTACTGTTTTGTTTTATCAGACATTTACACGCCTTCTTTTCATAAACATTCTTGTGCGTCTCACAAGGACAAGGTGAATCAGGTAATAGTTTGGAATTTGCTGTCTCCATAATGAAAGCAAAGTGGAACAATAAGCAAACACACATCCAGAATACCGAATTTAAAGATGCCACCATCGCTTATTCTCCAATCATTATCATTATGAAATTCAAAACAACCAGCAAACTTATTTCAAGAGTGCAGAAATACAATGGGCATACAAATATTGTGGTTGCTGTAACAAGTACCTTTCCACTGGACTCCCATCAAGCAAACATCTGGGGAATGTGAACACATGTTCTCCCTTGGTCCAGATGACTCCAGTCCCAACAGCATTGAGAATGTTGGAGTAAAAAATGAGGTCTGCAGATGCTGGAGATCACAGCTGCAAATGTGTTGCTGGTCAAAGCACAGCAGGTTAGGCAGCATCTCAGGAATAGAGAATTCGACGTTTCGAGCATAAGCCCTAACAGAAAGTGCATTGAGAATGTTGGACATGATCCTGGAAAAATCTGTGCAATTTTATGGAGCACTATCGACTCTAAACATAAAGTCCTTTCAATAATGGCTGATAATATTCAATACGGGAAACATTAACAAGATGAACTGTTCAGAATGCAAGATGACAGCGCCATGTGTTGGGGCTTCTGAAACCGTAAACTCCAGGCTGGCCTCTTTCTCTCTCTCTGTCCTCCTCTTTGCTGTCTTTTGCTTTCTCATTTCTGCTGATGCGGAGGTGGCGGAGCGAGGCCAGCTGACTCTCCAGGGATGAAAACTATAGCGCTGGAAAGGCACAGCAGGTCAGGCAGCATACGAGGAGCAGGAGAATCGACGTTTCAGGAAACAGAGAATGGGGATAATGTTGCCCGTTTATCAAGTCTTAGAGAATCCCAACAGTGCAGACAGAGGCCATTTGAGACTGCACTTACCATGGTGATGATCATCCCTTACTATCCGCATAATCCCATGATTAGTTGAGTTAAACTACCTAGCCTGCACATCGCTGCATTCTACGGGGCAATTTAGCATGGCATTTAACTTCCACACCTGTGTGGGAGGAAACCAGATCACCCAGAGAAAACCCACAGAGACACAGAGTATGTGTAAACTCACACAGAGCTGGAATTGAACCCCAGTTCCTGATTCTGTGAGGTGGCAGTGCCAACCACTCTGCCAATAGTGCCAGGCAGTGACTAGCAGGGTCTCAGAAGGATCAGTATTTCGATCTAAGTAATTCCCGATATATATAAATGATCGGGTTGAGGGAACCAAATACCACATTCCTGACTTCGCTGACAACACAAACCAGTGTGGCTGTGAGTTGTAGGGAGGTAAATAGGTAATAGGTGATTCAGACATGTCGAGGAGTGAACAAAGAATGAGAGATAGATGAAGTACAACGTAGCAAATATGATGTTATAAACGTCAGCTTGAAAACAAAAACAGAAAGCAAGAGTGCTCTTTAAATGCTGGTAAATTTTGGAAGTGTTGATATACAAAGTGCTCCAGTGTCTTTGTACACCAGTCACTGAAAGCAGACAGACACATGCAGTGAGCAAGAGGAAGGCAAATGGTAGATTGGTCTTCATTGCAAGAGTAAAAAACCATATATCACCAGGTGATAGTCTGAAAGGTTTACTTGGAAGTACAGGCTTTCGGAGCGCTGCTCCTTCGTCAGCTCACAACCTGAGGAAGGAGCAGCACTCAGAAAGCTGGTACTTCCCAATAAACCTGTTGGACTGTAACCTGGTGTTGTAAAATTTTTAACTAAATCACTAAGATGAGGAAACATTGATCCACTAAAAGGGAATTGAGCTATGGAAACTTCTACCACAGAAATCAGTGGACATCAAGTTACTGACTATATTCACAGGAAGAGATCGATAAATGTTTGAATTTTAAAGGCATCAAGCTTCATGGGAAGAAAGCGAGAATGTAGAATGTGACTGAGGATCAGCTCTGATTATATTGAATGACAGGGAGGGATCAATGGGTTACTATCTCTTCGTGCTAAAAATTTCTTTGCTTCAGGATATTGATCACCGATATCACCGTTTCGCCTGGAGGAATACAAGAGGTTTCTAAACATGATTTATGTCTGACTTATGCTTAAGACTTGGCATGTTTAACTCCATCCCTGGTTTGACTCAAGTGCAAATACTGAATGCTTACTCATTTAAGAACTGTTCAAATCAGTGAAGATATTGGAGAGCTCAGTTGTAATGGCTATACATCGAACCAATTGTTCTGGCTTCAAGTCCCATTACAGATGTATGCAATATATGTAAGGTGGATATTCCAGGAGTGATGCAGCTGGTCAAACCACTCAGTTTTAAACAGAACAGAATTTATTCGGAAGATTATCAAATGAAACACACAAAAATAGAACAGAATACAGAATAACTTAACCTAACAGACATTACCAACATAGTGATGCTGTTCCAAATACTTGCTACAATACCCTTAAACACCACTTGGCAAAATCAAACACAGGGTCTGAGCAGAGAGATCTCAGATAGAGGAGGATCAGCCTGGACCTGCTTCTTTGGTTCCAGCAGCTTTTCAATACTATTGCTAAAAACCAAACTAAACCAGAGAAAAAATACTGAGCTGGAAGAAATGGCCACTTCACTACCATTATACAATTGTTTTTTGTGTAAAACTTGAAAGGCTTCTAACTGAGGCAGTATCCAGTAGCTATGATCAAATTGGCCTGAAACTCCTTTCAATTAGACTTTTCATGGTCTGTGTCTTTAACACCTTCTCTGAAAATTAACTAAGGACAACATAACCTTTATTAATGGAGTAGCATCATCACAATTGTTTTCTAAATGTGGTTGAATTGTAATTGGAATGATAAAATCCATCATGTGGCTGATAATTTAATGTGGGGTACAAGGCTATGAATTAGAAGTGTATTCTGTTCTTTTTGTACATCAAAGTAAGGAACACTTGAGGTTAATCATTGACTTCATTTGATGATGAAATGGGAAGGTTATATTATATTTTCTAATGATATCAATGAGGTGAACTCAGATGTTTTATTAGGGGATATGAATCATAGAAATGCAAAGCAGCAGGTCATTTACTGCCAGGCTCAGCTGATTTCTAAAACAAGGACAGGAGCTGATGCTGTGATTCTCTGTTGGTCAGAATGTATCAGGGATCTTGGTAGTGCCCAGTTCCAAGACGTTGTCTAATTTGTATTGTGCTCTGTCACAATGTTAAGTTCACAACGTGATATGTACATTCTAGGCAAATGTTGAACCAAGCAGAAACGTAGAAAACAATATCTGTGGATTAAAAACAACACTTATATTGTGATGGCAGTTGGCTTTTAAACCAACATGTAAGCGATACATATTTTAACTTATTTGTTCAGATGTGGAAAGTGGATACCATTGGCTTGCTGCCCAGCATTTATTGCCTTTACCGAGCTGCCATTGAAACGGGCCTCCTTCTTAACATGTGCAGTCCACATTTGTTGGTTAACCATTAATGTCCTTAAGGAAAGAATTTCAGAATTTCTATCCAGGGAATGTGATGGAAAAGTGTTGGTGGTATTCCCATATATCTGCTGCCCCTGTTCTTCTTGATGAAAGGGTTTGGAGAAGGTGGTGTCAAAAGTTCTTCAGTGAATTTTTACAGTGCACCTTTTAGTCAGCACACACTGCTGGAACAAGGCATCAATGAAGGAGAGAATTGATGCTTGTGGATGTCAGAGCAATCAATCAAGCAGGTCGCCTTGTCCTCAACAATACTCAAGCTTTTTGAGTGTTATTGATGTTGCCAGGAAAGTGGGGAGTATTCCATGAAGATGGTGGAAATGCTGTCGGAGTGACGACATGAGTTATTTGCCATTGTATTGCTCACTTCTAACATGCTCTTGTAGCCACTGTGTTGATATGGTGAGTCCAGCTGAGTTTCTTATCAAAGACAACACTCAGGATGTTGATCGTGGCTTGGCGGGAGGGGTGGGTGGGAGGGGGGGATTGTCCAGTGATGGTGATATCCTTGAATGTCAAGGTGCGGTGGGTAGATTTCTCTGATTGTTGACAGGCATTGCCTGACATTTATGTGGCATGGAGTGTTATATTCTACATATTAGTTCAAGCCTGCGGAATGTTACATTTGATCATGGTTGGCTCCGGTATCTGTGGAGTCGTGAATGGTGTTGAACTTTGTGCAACATCTCCAATTCTGACCTTAAGATGAGGGGATGGAAATTGGTGAAGCAGATGAAGATGGTTGGACTGAGGACCACATTCTGAGGAACTACTGCAGTGATGTCCTGGAGCTGAGCTTACTGACCTCCAACAACCACAACTGCATTCCGAAGTGTCAGGTATGACAGCTATGTGAAGTGTTTGTCCCCAATACTATGTGATTCTAGTTTTGCTCAGGTTCTGTGATGTCACACTCAATGAAATGTGGCCTTGATGCCAAGGGCTGTCACATTCTCGAGATAAGGGCATTACAGGTTAGACTCAGTGGACAGTTCCAATTGAACTATATTCCTGTTAGTCTGGAGTCACATGCAGACCAGATGAGGTAAGAATGGCAATTTCCTTCCCTAAAAGGCATTTGTGAATCAGTAGCATTTCCTTCCAACAGTCAGCAATGGTTTTATGGTCTTCATTAGACTCCTAATTCCAGATTGTTTTACTGAATTCAATTTCCACCATCTGCTGTGACAGGGTTCAAATTCAGGTGCCCAGAGTATCTCCTGGGTCACTGCAGTAACAGTGCAACAATAAAGCAACTCAGCCATCACCAGCCCTGAAGCCTTACCTCTGCCTTTCAGCTGTTTTATCCATGTTTGAACCAACGAGGTGAGGAGCTGTGTGACCCTGGCAGAATCCAAACTGGACGTCACTGAGCAGATTATTGATGAACAGGTACTGCTTGATAGCACTGTTCATAACACAGGTCATGATCAAGAGTAACTCATGATCGACAGTAAACTGATTGGATGCAAATTGTCTGGATTGGATTTGTCCAGCTTTTTTCAATACAGGCAGGGCATTTTTATATATGGAGCTGGATGTGTGTTGCCCTTTTGAGAGAATGAATCACGTGACTTGGACAAGGGTGGGGGAGGTGAAGTCTAAAACTGATGGTGGACATGAGAGACCTACAACGAAATATTCACTGTTCAAGTTTATCTTCTATCTACTTTGTGTTCTATTTATGGTTCAATGCGAATGGCAAATAATAACTGGCAATGAGAATGGAATATATTCCACAGAATCTGAGTGAATGGTTTGTTAGTCAGGAGTAAAGACATCATCCGGGACTTGGGTAATAACGCAGGATTGTAATGTGAGATAACAATTGTAAGATTGGAAAGATTTCAGGCGAAGTCATTGAGAGAGGACTTGAGGTGCTGTTGATGCCAAGGACGAATTGTATGCATATGGAATGGGCCGATAGTGGCTGTTCTGAGGAGACTTGGGCCATCGTCAACAGCGGAAGAGGGGAATGATAACCCAACTAATTACCAAAGTCATATTGGAGTGCGACTGCAAGGGTCTCAGTCTGCAGTCGATATCAGGGAAGGACAATATGCCAGCAGAGTCGGTGAGGGAGTGGCAGACACAGGAGTATTCATTGAGGTGATTCAGGCTGCGAATGGCCACTTTACTCGAGTGGCAAGGAAAATTCCCAATGATGGGAAAACAAACAGATGTGTCAATTTGTAGCAATGGAACCATTTGATGAAAAGACTGAAAGTTGGATGGTATACCCTGAATTTTTAGTGGTTTCATAATGGAGAACAAAGTGGTTGTAGACTTAATGGTAACAGTTTTCCTGAAACTCATGGGATGTAAGTACTTCATGATTCTAAGGATCTGGTGCAAACAGGGAAAACTGGAGAAGACAAATGTCTGGAAGTTAATTTGCACCACAGCCACTGATAAGTGTGGAGCATTTCCGTTTTATACTGTGGTACAGAACAAAGTAGAGTCCATCGCCAATTTGTGCCTGCCTTAAACAGGTGAGAAAAATTATTGTGAATTTGGTGGGTTCCTCTCAGATATTTTGTGACACTGTTCAGTTTATGTCCTCAGACAAGAAGCATTCCAATGGAAGCCAGGATCAAGAAGAGGCCCGGAGGCAGCTTTTTAAATTGCTCCCTCGATAGAGTTGGCCTCCAGAGCAGTAAACCAGTTGATTGATGGTGCATGAGACCATCAATTAGCAGATACTCAGCATCAACTATAGAATGCCAACATCATATCAAGAGTGGCCACAAGGAATCAGCGCGTTGGAACCGAGAATCCCAGTGCTGCAGGTGTGAACGGGTGGGCACTATTGCCAGAATTTGCCCCATTATAACTCAAGCAAGGGAATGGGCCTCTCAAGGAGACAATTCTGAGTGCAATGCCGTAGGCACATGCTGCCAACTCGGAAGTAAGAAGGAATCAGTCGGGTGTGAAGGAGAGATCGGACGCCCACAGTCAGTAGAGTTTTGCAGAAACATCCCGCCGGGACAAGGTGAAGCAAAACATTTCTAGATTCTTCACAAATTATACGGAAAGGAAGTTCAAATGGGAGTGAATACGTATGTAGTTTTGTCTCTGAATCCGAAACTGATATATCAGAAAAAGTTCAGGGGGATGCCATTGAAGCCTACCAAAATTACTTCACAGATACACCCAGAACAACTGGCGCTACTGAACGTCTATGTTGTGGTTAAAATACAACTAAGAGAACAGTGTGCCAGCATGCCTCTGTGTGTCATGATATTCAGCCACTCCTGGTTACAGGAATTAAAGTTAATTTGGGGCATGTTTAATAGACTGGTGGTCTCAAAATGAATTTGCAATAGATTTTTAACAGATATAAAGATGTCTTCAAAGGAATTCTGTGTGAAAAGAAAGGAATAGAAATCAAACATCAGTTGAAGCAGGAGCCTTATCCAATGAATCTGAATGCGTGTATAGTACTATATGCAATCCGCCCAAAGTGGAAGGCAGAACTGGAATGACTGGTGAAGGTGGGAGCATTGGAACCAGGAACCACGAATAGATGGGCCACTCCAATCATTCCTTTCTTCAACACAGAAGGCACAGTGAGGGCTTGTGGCATCTTTTCTGTTCAGAGTCAACTCAGGCCTGTGTGAGGATCAATACCCACTTCCACTCATTGAGGACCTCTTCAGTGGACTGGTTGGGGAAAAGGAATCCTCAAGAATGGGTCTGTCGTATTCCTGATCATAGCTGAGAGTCATGAAGGAGACCCAGCTACTTATGATGACAGTGATACCCAGAGGACAATTCTGCTGCAAGCAACTTCCATTTGGCATTATGTCATCACCACGTCTGTTTGAGAGGCCATGGGACAAATTACGAGTGAATAATGGGGTGTCCAGAATTATTTGGCTGCAAGTTTGGTTATTGGATACTCTGAAAATAATAATTTTAGCAGCCCATAAGAAACCCTAAAAAGGTTACAGAAGCATGGCCTCCAAGTAAAATAGGAGAAATGTGAGTTTTCTTTTTAAGGACTCCATTGACGATCTGGTCATAAATCGATGGTGAGGGACTGCACAAAGTGCTGAAGAAAATGGAAGTTGTCATCAAGGTGCCTTGTAAATTACTATGGCAAATTCCTGCCTGATGTGACAACCCTGCATCAGTTTCTGCCTAAATGGCAGCTGCAGGAATTGATGTGGGAATGTGAAGGAGGTCACGGAGAGGTGAAGCAAGCCCTAAAAATATCAGAAATGTTGCTTCATTTCGACCCAAGTTTGCCACTGTGACGTGTGATGCCTTGCCTTGTGGAGTTGGCCCTGCACTGTCACAGATCTTGCCGAATGGAGAGGAAAGGCCCGTTGTGTTCACATCGACATCACTGATGGTAGAGGATAATAACGCCCAAGTGGAAATACAAGGATTGGGAATTGTGACGGTGTTAAAAAGAACAGCCAATTCCTTTATGGCAGGCTGCTGACAGACCACAGGTCACTAACCTCCATTTTTGGCCCATCCATAGGACCACTGTTAATGGCAGCAGCACACCTGCAGGGATGGGCACTGGTTCTGTCAGCCTAATTCATGTGAGATCAGGATCCAACAGTAAGAGAATAATGGCAAGGCAGATGCTTTATCAAGGTTAGCACTGCCAGGAAATGAGGATGTTCTTGACTGCAACCTAGAAATTACACACTTTTGCCTAGAAGACAAGATATTGGTGTTTGCGAGTCAGGTGTAGAACATTCCTCAAAATGAAGAGGTCTTGAAGTTAGCAAAGAGCTTTTTCCTGGAAGGAAGGACTTGTCATAGTAACCCCCCAGATTTAAACCCTTACCTGTCCAGTAGGTGGGAGTTGTCCATATCAGATGAGTGTTTAATATGTGGAATGAGAGTTGTTATCCCTTCCCCATTAAGAGGATTGGTGCTGGAACAAGTGTACCCAAGGGCACCTCAGCATGGTATGAATTAAAGAAATGGCCAGGAGCTTCTTTTTCTGGCAGACGATGGGGTCCAACATTTGAGAAGAATGTGGGGTCATGCCAATTTTGTGCATTAGTAAGGAAGTTGCTGACACTGTCATCGCTTCGCCAATGGGAATGGTGTCAATCATCAAGGCAGTGGATTTGTGTCAATTACGCAGGACCAGTAGAAGGACTGATGTTACTCGTGATCACAAAATACCCACTCCAATTGTCTGGAAGTGGCAGCCATGAGGTCAGTGTTAGCGGAAGCAATGTTGCACCAACTGGAAGAAATATTTGCCAGGTTCAGGAGCTCAAAACAATTCACAAGAGCCAACGGTGGACTATTGCTGGTGCAACTTTTCAAGGAGTAGCTGAAAAATCACTGAGTCAGACAATTGACCTCAGCTCCAAATCATCCTGCAAAATAAATGGCCAGGTGGACAAATTTGAACAAACCTTGAAGCAGCCTTAAAGGCCTCTCAAGGAGAGGGTTCGCTAGGATGGCAATTCAAAATGTTCCTCACCATGTACAGGAATATGACACATGCAATGATGCAGCACTCTCAGGTGTCCTTAATGTTCCATCACCAGTTGAGAACCACATTTGACTTACCCCACCCAGCAGAGATCAGAGCGGTGGTTGAGTGAGATCGAGAATGGTCGATAGTCAGAAGGGCAGGAACTGTATGGTCATGTGTATTCCAAAAAGGAGAGAGTGTTTTGGTGAATTATATATTTGGTGACAAGTGAATCCCAGTGGCGGAGTAGGTGATACAGGGCTTTTTTGCAGATGAGGGTGAAATCCTGGGCTGGGAAGTGGCAGATGGAGTTCAACCTTTGAAAAGCGTGAAGCAATTCACTTTGGAAAGTCAACTTTAAATGCAGATTACAGGGTTAAAGGGAGGGTTCTTGGCAGTGTGGAGGAAGAGAGGGATCTTGGAATCCACATCCACATATTCCTCAAAGTTGCCAACAAATTTTAATCGGTAGTTAAGAAGGTATATGGTGTGTTCGCGTTCATTAGCAGGGGGATTGAGTTTAAGAGCCATAAGGTTATGCGGCAGCTTTATAGAGTCCTGGTTAGACCACACTTGGAACATTGTGTTCAGTTCTGGTCACCTACATTGTAGATAGGACGTGGGAGCTTTAGAGAGGGTGCAGAGGAGATTTACTAGGATGCTGCCTGGACTGGAGAGCATGTCTTATGAAGAAATGGTTGAGGGAGCTGAGGCTTTCTCATTGGAGTGAAGAAGGATAAGAGGTGACTTGATAGAGGTGTACAAGACGATGAGAGGCATAGAAACAGTGGATTGTCAGAGACTTTTTTCCAGGGTGGAAATAGCTATCATGAGGGACATAATTTTAAGATGGTCTGAGGAAGGTTGAGGGGAGATGTCAGAGATCGATTCTTTCCACAGAGGGTAGTGGGTGTGTGGAATGCACTGCCAGCAGTGGTAGTAAAGTCAGATACATTAGGGACATTAAGTGACTCTTGGACCTGGACCCCATATACAAACACATGGACCTGGACCCCATATACAAACCACTACAGCTGAAACTGACACCCGGAAACGGCAAGAACATCCATCAACAGACACATCAACCTGGACCCCACATACAAACTACTACAGCTGAAACTGACACCCGGAAGCGGCAAGAACAAACCACTATAAATACCGGAAGAAACAATAAAGCAGCGCTTCACAGGAGGCTCCAATAGCACTGATGATGTTCCCTAGCCAGGGAACGAAACGTTTGCAGCAAAAACTTCCAGCTCGGCGAACAGAACCACAATAAATTTATGGGTTCAGAATGTGGTCCTGGAAAAGCACAGCAGGTCAGGCAGCATTCCAGCACCACACTCTCCACTCTGATCTCCAGCATCTGCAGTATTCACTTTCCCCAAGTTGATTTTAAGGCTCCCAGAAAAGGTTTGGGGCTGGTGGAATTGAGTGGAAAAGAAAGCATCACAACATTGCATGCTTGAACAGCTGCAGTCATTTTACCAGCTTTGGATGCGACATCTGAAAGACAATGACAAACATTTTTAAGATATGAGATCCAAACATCTACACAGGACATGAACGCGAAGTCATCACACGCCAATTCCGCATAATTCACCGCACTCCAGCCAAGTGTAAATGGATTACAGTGAGCAACATGAGATACACCTGGGAATTTACAGAATGCTTTGCAAGGTAAATACATGTGATAATACAGACTTCACTCGCTACACATTCTACAAGCATTAGCTCAAGAGTTCAAAGGTACTCTGTATGGAATAATTGTTTGCAATAAAAAGGGATAATAAGAGAGTATGCTGTGAAATAAATCATGTTAGTTTCTTTCATTTTGAATTTTTAAACATTTTAGCAAGCAGACTGAATGGACATTTCACACCATTCTTTATCTCCTCTCTGATTTTACTCTGGGTCCCTGCATAAATAAATGGATTGATGCAGGAGTTCAATAACTGAAGCATGTATCCACTTTGTTGGACAATAAATATCGGTTTGCCGCTATCAGACCCAGAGGAATAAGGAATGCTTGCAATTCGGGCGTAAAAGATCATAACAAAATATAACAAATATAATAGGATGAATGTTCCTGAGATGCCAAAGAGTAAAGCAATGGACTTTCTTCGCTTCTCCATGTCGGGGTCACTCTGAGTCTCTCCATTGCCCTGAGTCCGGAGACTCCTACGGGCTCGATTGGCTGCAAAAATCTGCCTGACAGTCAAAACATTGAGCAGTAATATCGGAATGAAAGGAAGACACGGAGTCAAAATGGAACGAATCCAGTCATAGACAACCCACGCCAGTGCAGTATAATATTCTGGTTTTAGGCCACAGAACCATGGTATTTTGTCAATTATGTATATACGTATGTAATGGAAATACATAGGTATATTTTTCATGAAGAACAGTGCACACACCAATCCTATGACCACGACGTCACCTTCTTTGTGCAATATTTTAATTTCAGCTTTTGACAACATATGGCCACAAATCGATCAAAGGTGAAAGTGACCGTTAACCAGACAGAACTGTCAATGGCTGCAAAACTCAATGCATTACGAACACTGCATACTGGTGTGATAGAGAGGAAACTTAATTGGAAATAAATCACAGCAATACGGTTTAATATTACAACTGTGACAATGATCAAAAGATCTGTTGCTGCCATCGAGTCAAGATAATATATGATATTTGTGGAAAGACCGCATCTTCTTCGAGATAAGATCACAATCACTGCCAGGTTAGCTACAATAGAAACAGATGGAGAGAACATAACAGGAATTAGATAGTTGTGATTTTGACTTTGAAAAGCAATCACCTGTTCCCAGGATTTTGTCGAAAATTAAAAACATTTAACTAAAACGGCTGTTTGTAGAAATCCTTTACATATGAGCAATTGTAAGGTATCCTTATCCAGTTTTATAACACAACATTTTGATAGAATAAAAAGCAGTGAAGTATTCTGAAGAAACTTTATTGCAAAGTGAGACACAGAAACAAACAACATTTCATTTACAAGAAATATTAAAAGTATTGGAACAATGTAACAGGAAACAAGGGAACATACGTTTGAAAATGAAGTATGAGATTACACTTCACCGACTGTACAATGGTGTTCTTTTAAATAACGATTCTGTCTTGAAAACATTTCCATTCATCTTGCTGATAAATATCCCAAAACAAATGTAAGTGAATTAGCATTCTTCTGATTTTGTGGAGGACATTTGCACAGGATGCAATGGAAAATTTGCTCCCATCATTGACAGCTTCTACTACAGACTTAACCATAACATGAGCGGAAGTGGGTACTGGAGATGCTGGAGATTAGAGTCAAGATTAGAGTGGTGCTGGAAAAGCACAGCAGGTCAGGCAGCTTCCGAGGAGCAAGAAAATCGATGTTTCGGTCAGAAGTCCTTCATCAGGAATGAGGCTGGAAGCCTCGGAGGTTGAGAGATAAATGGGAAGGGGTGGGGCGGGGGGAATGTAGCTGAGAGTGCGATAGGTGGAGGGATGTGGAGGTAAAGAGAGGTCAGAGAGGAGGGTGGAGCGGATAGGTGAGAAGGAAGATTAACAGGTGGGACTGGTCATGAGGATGGTGCTGAGCTGGAAGGTTGGAACTGGGGTAAAGTGGGGGAGGGGAAACTGGTGAAGTCCACATTAATTCCATGGGGTTGGTGCAGTGGTAGTTTGGTGCACTGACCTCTACGCCACTGAAGCCTGGCACCAACTCAAAGACACCTCCTCCTACAGTCCCCTCGACCATGAACTCACCCCCCCCCACCCATCACCAAACCATCATCTCCCAGACCATACACAACCTCATTTCCTCAGGGGATCTCTCACCCACAGCTTCCAACTTCATAGTTGGGAACCCCGCATCACCCGATTCTACCTCCTACCTAAGATCCACAACCTAACCACCCCGAGTGACCCATTGTTTCTGCCTGCTCCTGCCCCACTGAATTCATCTCCACCTCCCTCAATACTTTCCTATCCCCCTGATCCAGGAGCTCCCTACTTACAATCGGGCCACATACCCATGTCCTCCACCTCTTCCAAGACTTCCGTTTCCGCAGCACCCTCAGCCTCATCTTCACCATGGACAACCGGTCCCTATACACTCCCATCCACCATGACCAGAGCCTGCAAGCCCTCTGTTTCATCCTCTCCCAACGTCCCGACCAATACCCTTCCGTTGACACTCTCACTTGTTTGGCTGAACTGTTCTTCACCCTTAACAATTTCTCCTACGAATCTTCTCACTTCCTCCAGATGAAAGGCACAGCATGGGCCCCATCTATGCCTGTCTCTTTGTCAGTTACATAGAACAGTCCATCTTCTGTAGTTACACCAGCACCACTCCCGACCTTTTTCTCCATTACATTCATGACTGCGTTGGTGACACCTTGTGCTCCCGCAAGGAGGTTGAACAGTTCACCAACTTCACCAACAACTTCCACCACGACCTTAAACTCATCTGGACCATCTCTGACACCTCCCTCACCTTCCTGGACCTCTCCATCTCCATCAGCGATGACCGACTCAACACTGACATTTTTTACAAACCCACTGACTCCCACACCTACCTGAATTACAACTCCTCCCACCTTACCTCCTGCAAAAATGCTATCTGTATTCCCAATTCCTCTGCCTCCGTCACATTGGCCCCAAGGAGGACCAGTTCCACCACAGAACACACCAGATGGCCTCCATCTTTAAAGACTAATTTCCCATCCCATGTGGTTGAAGATGCCCTCCAACACATCTCATCCACATCCACCCTCGAACTCTACCCCTCCAACTGCAACAATGCCAGAACGCTTCCGGTGCTCACTTTCCACATCTCCAATCTCCGCATAAATTGCATCATCCACCGACATTTCGGCCACCTTCAAACAGACTCCACCACCAGGAATTTAATACCCTCCTTATTCCAGTCCACTTTCCGCAAAGACCATTCCCTCCACAACTAACTGGTCAGGTCCACGTCCTCCACCACCCCCCTCCCTCAAACAACCTACCCTCCCCTCCTGGCACTTTCCCCTGCCACTGCAGGAATTGCAAAACCTGCGCCCACACCTAACTCACCACCTCCATCCAAAGCCTCAAAGGGGACTTCAACCCCATCCAAGTTTTACTTGCTCTTCCACACGTGTTATTATCTGTATCCATTGCTCCCGATGCGGTCTCCTCTACATTGGGGGGACTGGATGCCACCTCAAAGGCCGCTTCAGAGAACAGTTCCGGGACACCCGCACCCATAAACCCCACCTCCCCATGGCTGAACATTTCAACTCCCCCTCCCACTTTGCTGAGGACATGCAAGCCCTGGGCTTCCTCCATCGGTTAGCTCAGCTGGTTAGAGCGTGGTGCTAATAACGCCAAGGTCGTGGGTTCAATCCCCACACTGACCATGCGCAGCGCTCGTCTCGTTTGCTGTGCTGTGTCAAGGTTTGTCGTGGTTTTGTGGGCGGCACGGTGGCACAGTGGTTAGCACTGCTGCCTCACAGCGCCTGAGACCGGGTTCAATTCCCGACTCAGACGACTGACTGTGTGGAGTTTGCACGTTCTCCCCGTGTCTGCGTGGGTTTCCTCCGGTGCTCCGGTTTCCTCCCACAGTCCAAAGATGTGCGAGTCAGGTGAATTGTGCAATGAACGTGGTTAAAATATCAAAAATAAAGCAAGTCAGAAGTCACACGATACCAGGTTCTAGTCCAACAGATACCTTTGAAATCACCAGCTTTCAGAGCGCAGTCCCTTCATCATGTACAGCAACCGTCTGAAACCTTGTGATTACAAGTCAACCTGTGGGACTATAACCTGGTGTCGTGTGTCTTCTGACTTTGCCCACCCCAGTCCAACACCGGTATCTCCACATCAAAAATAAAGACAAATTTATTTGTATGAATATCATGAGATTATCACCAGAAACCATCGGATAAAATGGGGAATTAACACCTTTGTTGTTCAAATTTGACATAAAAACGAATGAAAAATTATACCAGTGAAATCAAATACATGATTTCAGTGAAATAGAACACCTTTTTAAATTAAACTGGAGAAAAACAAAACTGCCGTAAAATGAACAGAAAAAAAAAACAGATCACTGATGAAATGTATCTTGTAGCAGATACTGGATGACTACCATAGTCAGAAATTAACGAGATAATTCACCTGGAACTCCGATAGCAGCAAGGATGGCTAACTAATGGCAAACACTGGACCGACTGGTTTCTCATGCATTTTAATCACAAGATTTGCGCCTTTACTGCACTTCCCGGGAAAGTGCTCACATTTATACCTGATGTCAGTCTCCTGGTAGATAATTAGGGAGGTTTCATCTTTGCGGGCATTGAGGATAATCTCAGAAACAAAGCTGTGAGCTAATGCTCACCTGTTGTTTATTTTTTGTAGGAACAACCTTTTCTCATGTGCTGTGTGTTCCGAAGGTACATCTTGAAGAATACATGTTATCTTGAAGAACCAACAGCAGCCTGCATACCACTTAGTAAGATGTAGGAGCGTGTGTTCCTGACTATGCATGATGAAACATTATCATGATCTCATTTCTGATAGTCTGATAACTTAAAGAGATTACAACATTTCCTTCTCAACTGCGACAGCATGTCATTACCAAAGTCCTGTCCTCGACTTCCCAGCCCATGCCATACCACCAGAGTGCCCTATCCTTGCTCCCCAAACGACACCACACTGCGAGAGAGTGTCCGCTCCATGCTTCCCAGCCGACACCATGCTGTGAGAGCGTGTCCCACTCCGGTGTTCCCAGTCTCCACCATGCTTGAGAGAGTGTCTCTCTCCGGGGTTCCCAGTCGACACCATGCTATGAAAATGTGTCCCATTCCAGAGTTCCCAGCGTACACCATGCTTTGAGAAATTGTCCCACTCCGGGCTTCCTAGCCTCGCCCATGCTGTGAGACAGTGTCCAATTCCGGGGTTCACAGCTACACCATGCTGTGAGAGAGTGTCCCATTCTGTGGTTCCTAATCTACACCATGCTGTGAGAGCGTGTCCCACTCCAGGCTTCCCAGCCTACACCATACTGTGAGAGAATGTCCTGCTCTGGGGTTCCCAGTCCACACCATGTTGTGAGAGAGTGTCCTGCTCCGGGATTCCCAGCTGATGCCATGCCCTCGAGAGATTGTCCAGCTTCCTCTGTGCAGCATTTTAGTGAGAGAGGGTTGTGCTGGACGGGGTGCAAAGGAGATTCAGAAATTGATCAATTATTTCAGCTGTGAAGAGGGGCTGGATAATCTTGATGGAAACCCTGATGGAGGAATTGAGTGAGTACATGGGGCTGTATAATTCATGTGGATGAATGGTCCTACTGTAGGTGGTCATATAATGGTGGTGGTCCAGACTCGATGGGTTAAAGTACTTTGTCTATACCAAATGATTCTGTGAACCTGATAAAAGCTCATAAGGAAATTGGACAGGGTAAGTAGAATGTAGCTGTGATTCTTAATTGAAGACGAACAATTAAGTGAAGTTGAAACTGAATGGCAATAGCTTTAGAGGGTATTTTAAATGCCACAGTACAATGGACATCTGGAACTACTGGCAAGGAGGAGAGCGGAGTCAGGAAACCTCACAATCTTTAAAACATACTTCAATCAGTACACCTCATATCTTTCAAGGCTTTGACATCAGTGCAGGAAGTAGGACAGGTATAGGTCAAGCATATTTTGGCAGTACGTACACAATGGGCTGAAGAGCCTCTTGTTATGGATCAGGCCAGACATCCTGAAAATATTTGATGCAGATCACTATAATTTTTTTTCCTTTTACAGGAAGGTGTGATGTGGCTATTTCAGGAGTGATGTAGCTGGTTAAAATACTTATAGACAATAGACAATAGGTGCAGGAGTAGGCCATTCTGCCCTTCAAGCCTGCACCAGCATTCAATATGATCGTGGCTGATCATCCTTAATCAGTATCCTGTTCCTGCCTTATCTCCATAATCAATGATTCCACTATCCTCGAGAGCTCTATCCAGCTCTTTCTTAAATGAATCCAGAGACTGGGCCTCCACTGACTTCTGGGGCAGAGCATTTCACACAGCCACCACTCTCTGGGTGAAGAGGTTTCTCCTCATCTCTGTCCTAAGTGGTCTACCCCATATTTTTAAGCTGTGTCCTGTGGTTCAGCACTCATCCATCAACAGAAATATGTTTCCTGCCTTCAGTGTGTCCAATCCTTTAATAATCTTGTATGCCTCAATCAGATCCCCTCTCAGTCTTCTAAACTCAAGGGTATACAAGCCCAGTCACTCCAGTCTTTCGGTCCTGTCATTCCAGGAATTGACCTCGTGAACCTACACTGCACTCCCTCAATAGCCAGAATGTCTTTCCTCAAATTTGGAGACCAGACTGCACACAGTCCTCCAGGTGTGGTCTTACCAGGGTCCTGTACAGCTGCAGAAGAACCTCTTTGTTTCTGTACTCAATACCGCTTGTTATGAAGACCAGCATGCTATTAGCCTTCTTCACTACCGACTGTACCTGCATGCTTACCTTCATTGACTGGTGTACAAGAACACCCAGATTTCTTTGTACTGCCCCTTTACCTAACTTTACTCTACTTAGGTAGTAATCTGCCTTCCTGTTCTTGCCAGCAAAGTGGATAACCTTACATTTATCCACATTAAACTGCATCTGTCATGAATCTGACCACTCACCTACTTGTCCAGGTCACCCTGTAATCTCCTAACATCCTCCTCACATTTCACCCTGCCACCCAGCTTAGTATCATCAGCAAATTGGCTAATATTATTACTAATATCATCTTCTATATCATTAACATATATTGTAAAAAGCTGCTGTCCCAGCACTGATCCCTGTGGTACCCCAGTGGTCATTGACTGCCATTCCGAAATGGAGCCGTTTATCACTACCCTTTGTTTCGTATCAGCCAACCAACTTTCAATCCAAGTTCGTACTTTACCCACAATACCATGCACCCTAATTTTGCTCACGAACCTCTAATGTGGGACTTTATCAAAAGCTTTCTGAAAGTCCAGGTACACTACATCTACTGGATCTCCCTCGTCCAACAAAAAATTCCAGAAGATTAGTCAAGCATGATTTCCCCTTCATAAATCCATGCTGACTCTGACCTATCCTGTTACTACTATCCAGATGTGTCATAATTTCATCCTTTATAACAGACTCCAGCATCTTTCCCACCAGTAAGGTCAGACTAACTGGTCTATAATTTCCTACTTTCTCTCTCCCACCTTTCTTAAAACGTGGTAGAACATTGGCCACCCTCCAATCCATAGGAACTGATCCCGATTCTATCGAACTCTGGAAAATAATCACCAATGCATCCACGATTTCTCGAGCCACCTCCTTCAGTACCCTGGGATAGGGACCATCAGGCCCTGGGGACTTAACAACCTTCAGACCTAACAGTCTCTCCAAAACCAATTCCTGGCAAATATAACTTCCTTTCCGTTCAGGTCGTTCAGCCACTGTTACCTCAGGGAGATTGCTGTGTCTTCCCCAGCGAACACAGATCTGAAGTACCAATTCAATTCCTCTGCCATTTCTTTGTTCCCCGTAATATATTCCCCTGTTTCTGTCTTCAAGGGCCCAACTTTGCTTGGCTTTAAGCAAAACAGAACTTCTTTAAACACTGCAGTGGAAACCCCAACAAAAGGAAATGGAACTTAGAATAACTTAACTGTTGGAAAACATAACATAACACATTCTCCCTGTGTCTGCGTGGGTTTCCCCCGGGTGCTCCGGTTTCCTCCCACAGTCCAAAAATGTGCAGGTGAGGTGAATTGGCCATGCTAAATTGCCTGTAGTGTCGGTGAAGGGGTAAATGTAGGGGAATGGGTCTGTGTGGTTTGCGCTTTGGCGAGGGTGTGGACTTGTTGGGCCGAAGGATCCGTTTCCACACTGTAACTAATCTAATCTCATCTAATCTAATCATAACTGATCCAATATATGACCAGACCACTCTAGCCCCAAGGCATCATGGTAGCTCATAAACCTACCACCCAACTCAAACAGCTCCTGATTAATTTACAGGGCCTTATACCAACAACCAACCAAACAAAGGTCATATACAAAATACCCTGCAAACACTGTAACGAACATTACATTGGACAGACGGGCAGGAAACTAGCCACCAGGATACATGAGCAGCAACTAGCCACCAAAAGACAGGGCCAACTATCATTAGTATCCATACACATAAGTGAAGAGAGGGAACTAGTTCAACTGGGACAATACATCCATCTTGGGACAGGCTAAACAAAGACAGAAAATTCCCGAGGCCAGGCAATCAAACCAGAATTCCATTAACAAACATATAGATGTGGACCCCATTACCAACCTCTCAGAAACAGAACTGGAAGTGATATCACCCACGACAACAGACCAAAACACAGAAATTGCAAAAAGGGGAGAACACCAGTGCTTCACCGGAGGTTCACTGATGATGTTACCGAGCCTGAGAACAAATCTACCAGTTCTTTGAGCAAATTTATAACCTGGGTTTGAAATTTGCCATCTGCAAAATGAAAGCAAAGTAGAACAAAAAGCAAACACAAATCCAAATTATGGAAAATAAAGATACCCCTCGCCGATTCTCCAATTGTTACCATTCTGGAGTTCAAAACGACCAGCAGATTCATTGCAAGAGCGCAGAAATACAATGGGCATACGAATGTTCAGTATGCTGTAGCAAGTACATTTTCGCTGGACTCCTTTCAAGAACACATCTGTGGAACGTGAACACATGTTCTCCCTTGGTCCAGATGACTCCAGTCCCAACAACATTGAGAACATTGGACGTGATCCTGGAAAAATCAGTGCAGTTGTATGGAACCCTGTCCATCTCAACATCAAGTCCTTTCAATAATAGGGCATAATTTTCAACATGGGAAAACATTAACAAGATGAACTGATCAGAATGCAAGATGGTAGTAACGGCATCATAGACTGTGGTCGGGCTTCTGAAACCATCAGGTCCAGGCTGGCCGTATCCTACCCGCTCTCTCGCTCTGTCTCGCTACTTACAGTCTTATTCATTCTCATTTCTTGTCTTCATCTTTTGACATCATTGGAAAGCTGGAGCGTTGTCAGAACTGGTCAGTGGAATTGATGGTGGCCAGAGCGAGGTCTGCTGACTCTCCAGAGTCAGAACCTGGTCTCTGGCACTGGCTGGGAATGGAGCTGTGGAGTCGAAAAGTGTGATACTGGAAAATCACAGCAGGTCAGGCAGCATCCGAGGAGCGGGGGAGTTGACGTTTCAGGAAACAGAGAATCATATCGAATTGCTACAGTGCAGGTAGAGGATTATCGAGTCTACACTGACACTTGTGAAGAGTATCCCATACTAGCCCCATAACCCAACACTTAGTGCAGTTAAACTACCTAGCCTACACATCGCTGCATTCTACAGGGCCATTTAGCATGGCATTTAACTTCCACATTGTTAGGAGAGGAAACCAGAGCATCCAGAGAAAACCCACACAGACACAGAGTATGTGCAAACTCCACACAGTGCTGGAATTGAACCCCAGTCTGTGATTCTGTGAGGTAGCAGTGCCAACCTCTCTGCCAACACTCCACCACGCCACAGTGCCAGGCAGCGACGGGCAGGGTTCCAGAAGGATCAGTATTTCGATCCAAGTTATTCCTGACATATATTAATGATCGGGCTGACGGAAGCAAATGTCACATTCCTGACTTCACTGACAACACAAACCAGTGTAGCTGTGAGTTGTAGGGAGGTAAATAGGTAACAGGTGATACGGACACGTCGAGTCAGTGGACAAAGAATGTGTGAATGTGTGAAGTACAACGTAACAAATGTGAAGTTATAAACTTCGGTTTGTAAACAAAAACTGAATGGAAGAGTGCTATTTAAATGCAGGTGAAAGTTTGGATGTGTTGATACACAAAGCACTCCAGTGTCTTTGTACACCAGTCACTGAAAGCAGACAGACACATGCAGTGAGCAAGAGGAAGGCAAATGGTAGATTGGTCTTCATTACAAGAGTATAAAACCATATATCACCAGGTGATCGTCTGAAAGGTTTATTTGGAAGTACAGGCTTTCGGAGCGTTGCTCCTTCGTCAGCTCACAACCTGAGGAAGGAGCAGCACTCAGAAAGCTGGTACTTCCCAATAAACCTGTTGGAAGATAACCTGGTTTTGTGTGGTTTTTAACCAAATCATTAAGATGAGGAAACATTTATCCATGAATATAGAATTGAACTTATAGAGGTCCCTACCATGGAAATCAAAGGAGATCAAGTTACTGAATATATTCACAGAAAGAAGCAGATAAATGTTTGAATTTTAAAGACATCAAGCTACATGGGGAGAAAGCGAGAATGTAGAATGTGACTGAGGATCAGCTCTGATTATATTGAATGGCAGAAAAGGATCAAAGAGTCGCTATCGCTTCAAGGTTAAAATTTCAGTGTTTCAGGATGTTGATCACCGATGTCACCGTTTGTCCAATGGGAATGCGAGAGGTTTCTAAATAGCATTTATGTCCCTTGGTGGTGTCTGGTTAAAACTTGGCATGTTTATCTCCGACCCTGGTTTGACTCCAGTTCAGATAATGAATCATTGCTCACTTAAGAACTGTTCAAATCGCTGAAAATATTGGAGGGCTCTTGTGTCACATGGCAATGGCTGTGCATCCAGCCAATTACGCTGGCTTCAAGTCCCATTACGGATGTATGCAATGTATGTAACATGGATATTCCAGGAGTGATGCAGCTGGTCAAACCACTCAGTTTTAAACAGAACAGAACTTATTCACAAGATTATCAAATGAAGCACAAAAAAAGAACAGAGGACAGAAAAACCCAACCAAGCAGACTACACCAATATCATGATGCTGTTCCAAATACTTGCAACAATGCCCATAAAGACCGCTTGGCACAAAAGGCAAAATCAAATACATGGTCTTAGCGAGAGATGTCAGAGAGAGAAGGGTCAGCATGGACCTGCTTCTTTGAGTCCAGCAGTTTTTCAACAATATTGCTAGAGTCACGGAGTCATAGAGATGTACAGCATGGAACCAGACCTTTTGGTCCCTGCCAGCACCCGGTCCATATCCTCCCAAACTCTTCCTATTCATATACCTATCCAAATGCCTTTTAAATGTTGCAATTAAACCAGTACACCTTCACTTCCTCTGGCAGCTCATTCCATAAACGTACAATCCTCTGCATGAAAAAGTTGCCCCCCTTAGTTCTCTTTAATATCTTTCCCCTTTCACCCTAAACCTATGCCCTCTCCTTTTGGAATCCATGACCCCAGGGAAAAGACTTTGTCTATTTATCCTATCCATGACACTCATAGTTTTGTAAACCTCTATAAGATCACACCCTCAGTCTGCGATGCTCCAGGGAAAAGAGTCCCAGCCGATTCAGCCTCTCCCTATAACTCAAATCCTCCAGCCCTGGCAACATCCTTGGAAATCTTTTATGAACCCTTTCAAGTTTCACCTCTTTCCGATAGGAAGGAGACCAGAATTGCATGCAATATTCCAACAGTGGTCCAACCAACGTCCTGTACAGCTGCAACATGACCTCCCAACTCCTGTAATCAGTACGCTGACCAGTGAAGATAAGCATACCAAATGCCTTCTTCACTATCCTATCTGCCTGTGACTCCACTGTCAAGGAGCTATGAACCTGCACTCCAAGGTCTCTTTGTTCAGCAAGACTCTCTGAGACATTACCATTAAGTGTATAAGTGCTGCTAAGATCTACTTTCCCAAAATGCAGCACCTCGCATTTATCTTCCACAGCTACCTAGATTAAACCTCCTCCCACCCTGCCCGCTGTAAAAACACCATCCCATGTTCCCAAGTCCTTCACCTTCGCCGCATCTGATCCCAAGAGGACAAATTCCAATACCAAACAACCCAGAAAGCCTCCGTCTTCAAAGAACGCAATTTCCCCTCAGACTCTCCACCACATCTCCTCTACTTCCCGCTCCTCCGCCCTTGAACCCCACCCCTCCAATCGCCACCAGGACAGAACCCCACTGGTCCTTATCTACCACCCCACCAACCTCTAGATACATCGTATCATCCTTTGTCATTTCTGCCACCTCCAAATGGACCCCACACCAAGGACATATTTACTTCCCCACCCCTATCAGTGTTACAGAAAGACCACTCCCTCTGCAACTCCCTCGTGGGATCCACATCTCCTACCAACCCAACTCCACTCCCGGCAACTGCAAGAAATGGAAAACGTGCGCCAACACCTCCCCCCTCACTTCCCTCCATGGCCCCAAGGGATCCTTCTATATCCATCAGAAACTCACTTGCACCTCCACACACATCATTTATTGCATCCGCTGTACCTGATGTGGCCTCCTATACATTGGGGAGACAGGCTGCCTACTTGTGGAACATTTCAGAGAACAGTTCTGGGACACACGCACCAACCAACCCAACCGCCACGTGGCTGAACACTTTAACTCCCTGTCCCACTCCGCCAAGGACATGCAGGTCCTTGGCCTCGTCCATCACCAGACCATGGCATCATGACGCCTGGAGGAAGAGCGCCTCATCTTCCATCTTGGAACCCTTCAACCACAGGGGATGACTGCAGTTTTCTCCAGCTTCCTCATTTCTCCTCCCCCACCTTTTCTCAGTCTCAACTCTCAGACTCAGCACCGCCTTCTTAACCTGCAATCTTCTTCCCGACCTCTCTGCCCGCACCTCCTCTCCAGCCCATCACCCTCACCTTAACTTCCTTCCACCTATAGCATTCCCAACGCCCCTCCACTAAGTCCCTTCTCCCTTAGCGTGCTTGGCACACCCTCCTCATTCCTGAAGAAGCGCTTATGCCCGAAATGTCGATTCTCCTGCTCCTTTGATGCTGCTCACCTGCTGCGCTTTTCCAGCATAACATTTTTAAGTTCTGTAATATCTAACCTTGTTCACCAGTCTCCCATGGGGAACGTTGTTGAATGCCTTACTGAAATCCATATAGATCACATTGACTGCTCTGCCCTCATCTATCCTCTTTGTTACTTCTACAAAAAACTCAGTCACGTTTGTGAGACATGATTTCCCACGCACAAATTGGGGAGTATTCCATGCAAAGCATGGAAAGGCTGTTGAAGTGAAGAACTGAGTTATTTGCCATTGTATTGCTCGCTGCTAATTTGCTGTTGGAGCCACTAAATTTATATGATGAGTCCAGCGGAGTTTCTGGTTAATGGTAACACTCAGGATATTGATAATGGGAGATCCAGTGATGGTGATATCATTGAATGTCAAGGAGTGGTGGTTAGATTTTCTCTTATTATTGATAAGCATTGCCTGACCTTGAAAGGTACTTGCTATTTGTCAGCCCAAGCCTGCAGACTGTTATATTAAGAGATGGATGGCTTCAGTATCTGAGGAGTTGCAAATGGTGCTGAACATCTTTCAATCATCAGCAAACATGAAAAATTCTGACCTTTTGATGAGGGGGTGGAAATTGATGAAGCAGCTGAAGATAGTGGGGTATAAGAAGCCACCCTGAGGGACTCCTGCAGTGATGTCCTGGAGCTGAGCTTACTGACCTCCAACAACCACGACTATCCTCCGACATGTCAGGTATGACAGCTATGCGGAGAGTTTGGCTCTGATACCATATGATTCTAGTTTTGTTCAGGTTCACTGATGCCACACTCAGTGGAATGTGGCCTTAATACCGTCATTCTCACCACATTTTTAAAAATTCATTCCAGAGATAAGGATTAGACCCAGAAGGCAGTTCAAAGTGGACTATATAGCTGTTAGCCTGGAGTGACGTGTAGGCCAGATGAGGTAAGAATGGCCATTTCGTTCCCTAAAAGGCATTTGTGAATCAAAAGCATTTCCTTCCAACAGTCGACATTGCTTTTATGATCTTCATTAGACTCCTAATTCCAGATAGTTTTACTCAATTCAATTTCCACCATCTGCCTGACAGGGTTCGAAATCATGTTCCCAGAGTATTTCCTGGGTCTCTGCATTAACAGTGCAACAATAATGCAACTAGGCCATCACCTTCCCTGAAGCCTCACCTCTCCTT
Organism: Hemiscyllium ocellatum; assembly: GCF_020745735.1. NCBI lineage: Eukaryota > Metazoa > Chordata > Chondrichthyes > Orectolobiformes > Hemiscylliidae > Hemiscyllium > Hemiscyllium ocellatum. The sequence goes on from NC_083433.1 coordinate 33,511,639, forward strand.
TTCAGCTGTATTACCCATGTTTGAACCAAGGCTGTAATGAGGTGAGGATCTGTGTGACCCTGGCTGAATCCAAATTAGGCGTCACTGAGCAGATATTGATGAGCAGGTACTGCTTGATAACACTGTTCATAACACAGATCATGATCGAGAGTAAGTCATGATCGAGAATAATCTTATTGTATGAAAATTGCTGGACTGGATTAATCCTGCGTTTTTCAAGACAGACAAGGTTTTGCTACGTATGGAGCTGGATGTGTGTTGCCCTTTTAAGAGAGTGAATCAGGTGACCTGGACATGGGAGCAAGGTGAAGTCTAAAACTGATTGTGGGCATGAGAGATCTTCTGCCCACTTTGTGTTCTACTTATGGCTCTGTGTGAACCACAAATGGCGACGAGAATGCAGTATGGCCCACAGAATCTGAGTGTATGGTTTGTTTGGCAGTAATAAAGACGTCCTCCAGAACTTTGGTAATAAAGCAGGATTGTAACATGAGATTACAATTGTAAGATTGTAAATATTTCAAGGAAGTGATTGCGAGGGGACTTGGGTTGCAGTTGGCTCCAAGAATTAATTGCATACATACAGACTGGGTCGACAGTGGCTGTTCTGAGGAGACTCGGGCCATCGCCGACGGCTGAAGAGGGGAATGCAAACCCAGGAACTTACCAAAGTCATAATGGAATGCGACTGCAAGGGGACTCAGTCTGCAGTCTATATCAGGGAAGGACGATATGCCAGCAGAGTTGGTGAGGCAGTAACAGACTCAGGAATTTTCATTCAGGACATTAGGCTGTTAATGGCGACTTTAGTTTCGTAGCAAGGAAAATTCCCAGTGATGGGAAAACAAAGAGGGGTCCCAATTTGTAGCGATGGAACCATTTGATGAAAAGATTGATATTCGGATGCTATACCCTGAACATTTTAGTGTTTACGTAGTGGAGAACAAAGTGCTTTGTGACACTTCGGTTTATGTCCTCAGACAAGAAACATTCCAACAGAAGCTACTTTCCGGAAGAAACCAAAGACATCTTCTGAAATTTCTCCCTCGATAGAGTTGACCACCAAAGAAGTAACCCAGTTAAGTGAGGATGCATGAGCGCATCAATTTGCAGATACTCAGCCGAGTGTGTGCCGATAACATGTCAAGAGTGGCCACAAGGAGTCAATGTGTTGGAAACGAGAATCTCAGGGCTGCATGTGTGAACGGGTGGGCAATTCAGAGGGCAATGCATAAGGCACATGCTGCCAGCTCGGGAGTGAGGAGGAATCTGTCGGGCCTACAGAAGAGATTAAAGGCCCACACTCAGTAGAATTTTGCTTAAACATTCCGGGACGTGGTGAAACTAATCGTTTCTGGATTCTTCACAAAATATAAGAGAAGTAAGTGCAAATGGCATTGAATACATGTGTAGTGTTGTCTCTGAATCCCGAACGGATTTATAGGCAACAGTTCAGAGGAGTGCCATTGAAGCCTGCCAAAATTACTTCACAAACATATCCAGAACAACTGGAGCCGCTAAAAGTCTATGTACTGGTTAAAATACAGCTGACGGAACAGCGTGCCTCTGTATGTCATGGTATTTAGACGCTCCTGGTTACACAAATTAACGTTAATTTGGGGCATGGTTAATAGGGTCTGGTACATTTTGGTGCTGCCCTTTTGACACCGATCATTTGGCCCCGCCGTTTTGGCTCTAAACTGTTTGAGCGCTCATTACTTTGGCACTGAGCTGTTTTGGCACCAATTCAAAATAAAAAAAAAGTCTTGTTTGGTTAAAGAAGAGAGGATGACTAACGACCCGATGTAATTTTCTCAACTAGCAAGAGATGATAGTCAAAGTTGTAATGACCTGCTGTAGATTCAAATCTCGTTTTGTAATCATTTTCTCATTTAACAATTGTTCATAGTCATCTACTGCCTTGATGATACTTAATACAATTTTCTTTCTATTTTCTTGTAGAGCCCAGACCAGAAATGGCTGAAAACATTCTAAGCAAGAGAGACAAACCAAAATTTTCACACGATGGTTACCTATATGTATTGGTGCCAAAACAGTTCAGCGCCAAATTAATGAGCAGTTTAGAGCCAAAACGGCGGGACCAAATGATCGGCACCAATAGGGCGGCGCCAAATAGTCCCATTCCGTGGTTAATAGACCGGTCTCAAAACAAATGCGCAATAGGTCTTGAACAGATATTAAGATACCTTCATAGGAACCCTGGGTCAAAAGAAAGGAATACAAATCAAACTTCAGTTGAGGCAGGAGGCTTATCCAATGAATCTGAAGGTGTGTACAGTACTTTATGCAATCTACCCAAAGTGGAATGCAGAACTGGAATGACTGGTGAAGTTGCAAGCATTGGAACCAGGAACCACCAATAGCTGGGCCACACCAATCATTCCTTTCTTCAACACACAAGGTCCAGTGAGGACTTGTGGCATCTTTTCTGTTCAGAGAAAATTCAGGCCTGTGTGAGGATCAATACCCACTTCCACTCTTTGAGGGCCTGTTCAGTGGACTGGTTGGGGAAAGAAATCCTCAAAAATGAATCTGTCGTATTCCTGATTACAGCTGGGAGTCATGAAGGAGACTCAGCAACCGCTGATGACAGTGTCATCCAGGGACAGTTCTGCTGCAAGCAACTTCCATTTGGCATTATGTCAGGACATGTCTCTTTAAGAAGGTAATAGGAGAAATTCTGAATGAATAGTAGGGTGCCCAGCATTATTTGGCTGCAAGTTTGGTTATTGGATTGTCTGAAAATAATCTGAAGGAGCTCACTGAGAGGGGAAGCAGTGTTGCTTCATTTCGACCCAACGTTGCCACTGAAGTTGACATGTGATGTGTCACCCTATGGGGTTGGCACTGTCCTGTCACACATCTTGCTGAATGTAGAGGAAAGGCCCATTGTATTCACATCGACATCACTGATGATAGAGAATAATTATGACCAAGTGGAAAAGGAAAGATTGGGCAGTGTTAAGATGTACAGTCATGTCTTTTATGGCAGGCTGCTGACAGACCACAGGCCACTAACCTTCATTTTTGGCCCATACATAGGAATACTGTTAATAGGAGCAGTACGCCTGCATGGATGGGCACTGGTTCTGTCAGCCTACTTCATGTGAGATCAGGAACCAACAGTTAGAGAAGATTGGCAAGGCAGATACTTTGTGAAGGTTAGCACTGCCAGGAAACATTCTCATCTGCAACTTACAAAATTGTGCACTATTGCTCAGAAGACAACGTACTGGTGTTTGTGAGTCAGGTGTAGAACGCTACGCAGAATGATCAGGTCTTGAAGTAGCAATGGGCTTTTTCCTGGGAGGAAGGACTTGTCATAGAAACCACCCAGAATTAAACCCTTACCTGTCCAGAAGGTGGGAATTGTCCATATCAGATAATGTGTGGAATGAGAGTTGTTAACCCTTCCCAATTAAGAGGATTGGTGCTGGAACAAGTGTACCCAAGGGCACCTCAGTGTGGTATGAATTAAAGAAGTGGCCAGGAGCTCCTTTTCCTGACAGACAATGGAGTCCAAGACTTGAGGAGAAAATGGGGTAATGCCTATTTTGCGCATTAGTAAGGAAGCTGCTGCCACAGTCATCACTTCACCAATGGGAATGGTCTCAATCAACATGGCAGTGGATTTGTGTCGATTTCGCCGGACCAGTAGAAGGACAGATGTGACTTGTGGTCGCAAAATGCTCATTCCAATTGTCTGAAGGTGGCAGTCATGAAGTCAATATCAGCAGAAGCAATGGTGCACCAACTGCAAGAAAGATTTGCCAAGTTCAGGAGCTCAAGACAATTCACGAGTGCCAACAGTCTCCAGATTCTGGTTCAATTTTCAAGGAGTAACGGAAAAATCACTGAGTCAGGCAATTGAGGTCAGCTCCCTATCATCCTGCAACAAATGGCAAGTTGGATAAATTTGCATAAACCTTGAAGAAGCTTTTAAGGCCTCTCAAGGGGAGGGTTCGCTAGCATGGCAATTCAAAACGTTCCTCAGCAATTACAGGAACATGACACATGCGATGATGCACAGTTGCTGGTGTCCTTAATGTTCTCCTGCCAGCTGACAACCACATTTGACTTACCACATCCAGCAGAGACCAGAGAGTTGGTTGAGTGAGATCGAGAATGGCTCCTGGTCAGAAGGGCGGGAACTCATTGTCAACTTTCTACCAAAAAGAAGAGAGTGTTTTCACCTGGAATTATATATTTGTTGGCAAATGGATCCCAGTGGTGCAGGAGCTGAATCAGAACTTTTAGAGCAGATGAGGAAGAAATCTTGGGCTGAAAAGTGGCAGACGGAGTTCAACCCCGAAATGCGTGAAGTGATTCGCTTTGGAAGGTCAACTTTGAATGCAGATTACAGGGTTAAAGGCAGGATTCGTGGCGGTGTTGAGGAAGAGAGGAATCTTGGGACACATGTCCACATATTCCTCAAAGTTGTCACCCAACTTGAATAGGGATATTAAGAACATATATGGTGTATTGGCTTTCGTTCGCAGGGGCGTTGAGGTTAAGAGCAGAAAGGTTATGGTGCAGCTTTATAAATCCCTGGCTAGGCCACACTTGGAACATGGTGTTCAGTGCTGGTATCCTCCATTACAGATAGGATGTGAAAGTTTTAGAGAGAGTGCAGAGGAGATTTACCAGGATGCTGCCTGGACTGGACAGCATGTCTTATGAAGAAAGGTTGAGAGAGCTGGGGTTTCTCTCATTGGAATGAAGAAGGATAAGAGGTGACTTGATAGAGGTGTACAAGATGTGAGAGGCATAGAAACAGTGGATAGCGAGAGACTTTTTCCCAGGGCAGAATTGGCTATCATGAGAGGCATCAGTTTCAGGTTTTTGGAGGAAGGTTTAGGGGAGATGTCAGAGATCAGCTCTTTAAACAGAGAGTGGTAGGTGTGCGGAATGCACTGCCAGCAGTGGGAGTAGAGTCAGACACATTAGGGACATTAAGTGACTCTTGGGAAAGCACATGGATGATAGTAAATGAAGGGTGTGTTGCTTAGTTTGATCTTAGAGTAGGATAAAAGGTCGGCATAACATTGAACACCAAAAGGCTTGTACTGTTCCATGGTCTATCTTCTGAATGGTGTGGAGGAGACATGTGGAGCAGCTGATCACCACACATCAGCAGCAAGTACAGGGCCCTCTGAATACTGAGCTGGACCAGATGGAACCAGTGATGTCAATCAAGTCATGTGCCTCTGAGCCAGGGTTGGCCATACACAAAGAGGTGATGATAGCAGTGTCACAGGCTCACAGCAGCCAATCAAAGACGGCCATTTCTGCGGAAAAACAGAAGCTTCGAAAAGCCCCGGAGACTGCACTAGAAAAGCTTTCTGAGACATGGAGAACCTCCTCCAGGAATCGCCCACCCCCTGCAAGACTGATCACCTCAACGTAAACGATGTAAGGATCATTTTCTATTTCCAATATTTTTGTCAATATTTACAGCATTCCTATGTCAGGAACAATTCCTGTATGGAATAGTTAGAATTGCTGGATGTACAACATGTATGTTATCTAACGAGACATACAGAATTTCCTGTAATTTGTAATGTAATCAGCTGTCTTTGTATCCATGTTCTGTAAGCTTTCACGGAAATTTCTGGATTCCTTTTCTCCTGACATTAACATGATGCCACATGGAGACATTCTGTTCATTGTTCCAGGTCATTACCTAATATTACAGTGACATTAAATGTAGAACCACTATCTCATACATGAATAAGTTGAATGTCAACTTTGTTTCTGTGGTATCTACCACTGTTCTCAAATTTTCTGAGTGAGCCTGTGCTCTGCCGAGCTTTCAATGTTGCTTGTATAAAAAAAGTTTCAGAATAGATCAGATTTCTAATTTTGGATCAGAATAATTTCAATATTTTCAAACAAATGGCTGTCTATGTAAAATCTTTTCAAATATAAATCACACATGAACATGGATGTGGTTGTTCTGTTGTGTGCAATGTGTCCAGTATCCAATTGCTGCAGGGAGGGACAATTTTCATTCACCACGGGAATACAGTGTGATTATTGACTGGAACTGAATAACCTTTGGAATTGGATAGTAAGTGTTGACCCTGTGATTTTGATCATGCTGATTGGCTCTCATTACGCTGTGTTAGAGGGTACACATCTTCAGATACTGTACTGGCCAATATGTATGCGAAGGAAGCTAAACCAATTGAAGAAATAATTCACATTTGAAGATCTAATGAATTGTTTTGTGTCCAGCCCTTAAACTTTACGATATGGTTATGTGGACAGACAGTGACATACTTTCTTGCAGCATCATGTTCCATGATTAACTTATCCTGAGCATGTGGAGATGGGGAGATTGCCTCGGTTGGTGAAGTCACAGCTGGGTACAGAGTGCTTGGTTTAGTACACTAAGCTGTTGAACAGAGATTTAGTCGGTCACTCCAATGTGGTGTAGCAGATTCAATATTAAACTCAGTATTCTGATTGTTCAGTATCACATAAGAGCACAAGATACAGGAGCAAAAATTAGGCCATTTGGCCCATCAAGTCTTTCCACCACTCAATCACGGATGATCAATTTCTTCAACCCCATTCTCCCACTATCTCCCTGGAACATTTGATATCCTTGACAGCCAAGAACCTATCCAATCTGGTTGAAAGGAATCACATATTCTCATGTATTGGTCGATCTCATGTATACATAACCCCTTACTTTTGACCAAATAACCTTGTATTTTCCATATATCTCATGTATAAGTAAACTCTAGACCTTCACAGTTATAGATTAACATTTATGAGTCGGTGTGTCTGCCCGTTGTGCTCCGATCCGGTTTTCCAGTCTGCTGGCGGTATCATGCCATTACAGGTCTTCCAGTCAGCCGGCTGTCAAGCGCCACTCCAGGTTTTCAGAATTACAGTACCGGTATAACAGATTCTGGATTCGTGGTGCTGGAAGAGCACAGCAGTTCAGGCAGTATCCGAGGAGCAGTAAAATCAACGTTTCGGGCAAAAGCCCTACATCAGGAATAAAGGCAGAGAGCCTGAAGCATGGGGGGATAAGCTAGAGGGGCATGGGGAGAAATTAGCAAGTAGTACAATAGGTGAGTGGGGCAGGGGATGAAGGTTATAGGTCAGAGAGGAGGGTGGATGGATAGGGGAAAAAAAGATAGGCAGGTCGGACAAGTCATGGAGACAGTGCTGAGCTGGAAGTTTGGAACTGGAGTGAGGTGAAGGAAGGGGAAATGAGGAAACTGTTGAAGTCCACATTGATGCCCTGGGGTTGAAGTGTTCCAAGGAGGAAGATGAGGTGTTCTTCCTCCAGGCATCTGGTGGTGAGGGAGTTGCGGTGAAGGAGGCCCAGGATGTCCATGTCCTCGGCAGAGTGGGAGGGGGAGATGAAATGTTGGGCCACGGGGCGGTGTGGTTGATTCTTGCGGGTGTCCTGGAGATGTTCCCTAAAGCACTCTGCTAGGAGGCGTCCAGTCTCCCCAATGTAGAGGAGACCGCACTGGGAACAACGGATAAAATAAATGATATTAGTGGATGTGCAGGTAAATTTTTGATGGATGTGGAAGGCTCCTTTAGGGCCTTGGATGGAGGTGAGGGAGGAGGTGTGGGCACAGGTTTTGCAGTTCCTGCGGTAGTAGGGGGAGGTGCCAGGATGGGAGGGTGGTTTGTAGGGGTGTGTGGACCTGACGAGGTAGTCATGGAGGGAACAGTCTTTGCGGAAGGTGGAAAGGGGTGGGAAGGGAAATATATACCTGGTCATGGGGTCATTTTGGAGGTGGCGGAAATGTCGGCAGATGATTTGGTTTATGCGAAGGTTGGTAGGGTGGACGGTGAGCACCAGGGGCGTTCTGTCCTTGTTACGGTTGGAGGGGTGGAGTCTGTGAGCGGAGGTGTGGGATGTTGACGAGATGCGTTGGAGGACATCTTTTACCTGTAATGGTATAACAGTACAGGTGACCGTGATATGTATTGGTTTCAGAAACCCAAGGTTTAATGCGGCCCAAATACATTACAGGAAATGTTCCAGAACCAGGGAGTGGGAGATGCTCCATTTTGTTTATTTGGGTGATAGATATTCATCCCCTCGAAAACAATACCTTGTTTATACTTCTGCTGCCTAATTTCAGACTTTAAAAATCTTCAAAGTTTGAACTAGACTCGAGTATATACGGCACTCAATGAAGTGGCCTCCACAACGTTCTGTTGCAATGAATTCCATAGATTCCACGACACTCTGGCTGAAGAAGTTTCTCCTCATCTCTGTTCGAAAGGCTCTTCCCTTTACTCAAAGGCTGTGCCCTCAGCTCCTAGTCTCACCTACCAATGGAACATTCCCCCCAACATCCACTCTGTCCAGGCCATACAATTGTCTGTAAGTTTCAATGAGGTCCCCTTTGTCCATCGAAACTTCAATGAGTATAGACACAAACACTTCTCACAGGTTAAGCTTTTCATTTCTAGGATCATTTTCTTGAACCTTCCCAAGACTCGAACCAGAGCCAAGACATACTTCTAGAGGTATGGGGTCCTAAGTTTATCACAATACTCTAAATGTGGTCTGACCAGAGCTTTAAAAAGGAGAGGAATGACAACGTTGCACTTACTGACTTCACCTGCACATTTACCTGAAGCGAAACCTGAACTCGGAATCCCAAGTCCCTTCGTACTTCAGATTTCAGAATTTTAACCCCAAAAAGAAACTAGGCCACGCCTCTGTTCATCCTATCAAGATGCATGACCTCACAACTTCGCAGGCTGTATTCCATCTGAAACTACTTTGCCCATTCTCCTAACCTGTCTCAATCTTCTGCAGCCTTCCTGCCTCCTCAATACTACCTGCCTCTCCACCTATCTTTGTACCATCTGCAAATGTAAACAGAATGTCCTCAGTTCCTTCATCCAGATCATTAATGCATGAAACAAAAAGTTGTGGTCCCAACACTGATCCTTGGGGAACTACACTACTCACCGGCTCCCATCCTGAGTCATCAACTGCCATTCATTCTTGAGTTCCCAAGGATGGGAGTCAATTTTGATCTCAGAATGAGTCATACTCAGTTTAGAAGTGTCATTACAAGTCACTGTCTGCTGGATACATGCAGCAGCACTGGATTTATCACATCTTTTTGCTACTAGGCACAACACACCAAATGTAATATATGGTGATTAATATTAATCTCAATTGTATCTGAAATGACGATGTCAGTTATTGGAAAAACTTATGGGTGGAGAGTTGTTGTGCTGGAAAAACACAGCAGGTCAGGCAGCATCCCAGCACCACACACTCGAACATGATCTCCAGCATCCTCAGTCCTCACTTTCTCCAAGTTGATTTTTACCCTCCCAAAAATGTTTTTGGGGCTGGTGGAATTGAGTGGAAAAGAAAGCATCATGACACTGCATGCTTGAACAGCTGCAATCATTTAACTAACTTTGGATGCGCCATCCGAAAGTCAATTACAAACATTTTTCAGTTATGAGATCCAAACATGAACACAGGACATGAACGCAAATTCACCACACGCTAATTCCACGTAATTCACTGCCCTCCAGCCAAGTGTAAATGGATTACAGCGAGCAACATGTGATACAGTAGGGAATTTACATAATGTTTTGCAAGGTAAATACACATGATCCGACACTCTTCACTCGCTACACATTCTACAAGCGTTAGCTCAAGATTTCAAAGTACTCAGTATTGATCAATTGTTTGCAATAACGGGGAAGTATGATGCGGTATGAATACTGTTCGTTTCTTTCATTTTCATTTTTAAAATATTTTAGCAAATAGACTGAATGGATATTCCGCACCATTCTTTATCTCCTCTCCGCTTTTACTCTGGGTCCCTGCATAAATAAATGGATTGATGCAGGAGTTCAATAACTGAAGCATGTATCCACTTTGTTGCCCAATAAGTATCGGTTTGCTGATATCAGACCCAGAGGAATAAGAAATATTCGCAATTCGAAAGTAAAAGATTGAAACAAAATATAACAAATATAACAGGATGAATATTCCTGAGATGCCAAAGAGTAAAGCAATGGACTTTCTTCGCTTCTCCATCTTGGGATCACTCTGAGTCTCTCCATTGCCCTGAGTCCGGAGTCTCCGACGGGCTCGATTGGCGGCTAAAATCTGCCTGCCAGTTAAAAAAAAAGCAGTAATATCAGAATGAAAGGAAGACACGGAGTCAAAACGGAATGAATCCAGTCATATACAGCCCACCCCGGTGCAGTGTAATATTCTGGTTTTAGGCCACAGTACCATGGTATTTTGTCAATTATGTATATCGGTTTATAATGGAAATGTATTGATATATTTTTCATGAAGGACAGTGCACACACCGATCCTATGACCCATGATGCCACCTTCTTCGTGCAATATTTTAATTTCAGTTTTTGGCAACATGCGGCCACAAATCGATCAAAGGTGAAAGTGACCGTTAACCAGACAGAACTGTCAATGGCTGGAAAACTTAATGAATTGCGAACACTGCATACAGGTGTGATAGACAGGAAACTGAATTGGAAATAACTCCTCACAATCTGGTTTAGAATTACAACTGTGACCACAACTAGAAGATCTGTCGCTGCCATAGAGACAAGATAATATATGATATTTGTGGAGAGACCGCATCTTCTTCAAGATAAGATCACAATCACTGCCAGGTTAGCTACAATAGAAGGAGATGCAGAGAATGTAAATGGGTTTTGATTTTGACTTCGAGAAACAATCATCTGTTTCCGAGATGTTGCATACAATTAAAAATCTGTAACATAAACCTAAGTTTGACGAAATCCTTTACATATAAGCAGTTGTGAGGTAGCCTTATACAGCTGAAAAGATTTAGAATAAAACATTTTGATAAAATAAAAAACTGAAGTCTTCTGAAGATACTTTGTAGAGAAGAGAAACACAGAAACTAACATCATTAAGACATTTCATTCCCATGAAATGTAGAAAATACTGGAATGAGGTAACAGGAAACAAGGCAATCTAGATTTGGAAATGAAGATGTATGCGATTACACTTCACAGACTGTATAAGTGTGTCCTTTCAATTAACAATTCTGTCTCGAAAAGGTTTCCATTCATCTTGCTCACAAATATCCCAAAACAAATGAAAGTGAATTAGTATTCTTCCAATTTTGTGGAGGACTTTTGCACAGGATACAATGAAACATTTGCTTGCTTCATTGTTTATGACTTGACAACTTCAACTACAGACTTAACCATGACATACCTTCGGTCCTGCTGGGAGCCATTGATTTGCGTTAGGTTATGAGAATACATTGGAAGAATTTGGGATTATTTTGCTTTGACAGAAGAACGCCAAGAGGTGATTTGATTGAGGTTTCCAAAATCTTGAGTGGAGTGAATAGAGTGTAGAGAGTGAAGCTGTTCCTGCTCATAATGTAAAAAAGAACCAGAGGACAGAGGTTGGAAAAAAAAGCAGGTTGAAATCCAAGGATATGGCATGAATTTCTACAAAATGTGTAAAAAAGCAGATTTTTTTCCCATTCAAGGTAGCACTGAATGAATATGCGAATAGAAGTGATATGTAAGTTATGGTTGAAAAGACGGAGATTGATGCTCGGCAATGATATTCGTTTGAATAACCAGTGGGGGCTCGATGGGTCGATTGGTCCCGTTCCACATCACAACGATTCTGTGCTGTGATGATTCCATCAAATTCTGAATACTTAACATTGTCTTTCAAACAATTTATTTCATGAAATTCATTTTCAAAAGGTAATCAACGAGACATCTTGTCCAATTAACGAATCATTTGAGAGATTTATTCTCTGTCAAAGTCAACTGCAAAATAGATTTACATGTCCAACCTGAATGTGATCTCACATTTCAGCCACAGTGAAAATTACATGATGAAATTTCACCCACACTGTGACAATTCAGCAAGAACAGTATCTGTCTACAATTCAACAACAACTACAACACATTGAACTCCCGGTACTTCACTGAAAACAACTTTATCAATAATGAAAATGCAGTTGCAATTATTCTGTTAGCGTAGTCTTCAAATTCAGATACTGGATGAATACCAGAGAAAGAAATTAACGAGTAATTCACCTGGAACACCGATAGCAGCAAGAATGGGATAATAAATGGCAAACACTGGACTTGTCGCTCGCGCATGCATTTCTATCACAAGATTTGCGTGTTTCCTGCACATCCTGGAAAAGTGCTCTTATTTATACCTGATGTCAGTCTCCTGGTAGATATTTAGGGAGTTTTCATCTTTACGGGCATTGAGGTTATTCTCAGAAACAAAGCTGTGAGTTAATGCTCACCTGTTGTTTATCTTTTGAGGGAACGGCATTTTCTCATGTGCTGTGACTGTGTTCCGAAGGTCAACAAATGTGGATCGCAGAGTTATCCTGACAACATTGATGTCTAACAAACGATAACAGCCTGCATAATACCACTTTGTAAGATGTCGGGGCGCTGTTCCTAACCAAGGATAATGAGTGAATATTTTAAGAGTAAAACAATATCATGTTTTTATTTCTGATTGTCTGTACGACGAATGCCCACCTAAAAGTAATGATTCCAAATTGTCCAATATATTTGCTGTCGATAGCCTTTATTATGCAGAGTTCCACTTCAGTACAGTATATTTTCTGTACACTATGGAAGACTCAACAAGACAAGGGAGTACACAATAAATGGTAACAACTTGGGAAGCACAGACAGAGAAAAAAAATCTTTGGCATCTTGCCCATTGTTCCCAGATCATGGAACGGCAATTTAAAAGGATAGTTAAGATTTTATATCAGATGCTTCCCTTTGTCAATGGTTGACAGATTGTAAACACACAGAGTTAATGTGGAGCAGGCAAACATTAGCTTTGAATATCCTTTATTGTCACGTTTTTCCAATATAAAATATCATGAAATGTGTGTAACATTGTGCATAATCGCCAGTCACAGAATAAAATAAAGAAGGATAATTTAAAGAAAGTCCAACTTTTCCTTTTCCACTGCTGCAGCATATCACTGCCAGAGTCTTGCTCCTTCACCATGCTGTGAATAGTGTCCTGTTACAGGCTTCCTAACTCAGGCCATGCTATGGCGTGTGTCCTGCTCCAGGCTTCAGCTCATGCCATGCCGAGAGTTCTACTCCAGACCTCCCAGTTCATGCCATGCCATCGAGAGAGTGGCCAGCTTACTGTAATGCAGCATGGTTACTACATTCTTGTAAGGGTAGTGTTATGGTCGAGTGGGTGCAAAGGAGATTCAGAGGGATTTTGTTTTATGGGCCACTCAAAGATTCTTAAGCAGGCAACCCTAGACCTAACATTGCAATTTGTGACGGTAAGTGTATAATGAAAATTACCCGGAGTACGACAGCTAGATTGACTACTAGATTTTAAAACAGACAAAACAAATACACAAAATGACACAATGAAGCTGAAAGAACAGAATAAAGAATCCCTACAGAACTTAACATATCCAGCCAGACTTAATGTTGCTGTTCCAACTACACACAATAGCCCCAAAAATCAAACTCCCTTTAAAACCCATTATAAATGGAACACGTGCTGCCAGGTTGAAGTTTTTTTTTAGATTAGACTTACAGTGTGGAAACAGGCCCTTCGGACCAACAAGCCCACACCGGCCCGCCGAAGCGCAACCCACCCAGACCCCTTACCTAACACTACAGGCAATTTAGCACGGCCAAATCACCTGACCCGCACATTTTTGGACTGTGGAAGGAAACCGGGGCACCCGGAGGAAACACAAGCAAACTCCACACAGTCAGTCGCCTGAGTCGGGAACTGAACCCAGGTCTCAGGCGCTGTGAGGCAGCAGTGCTAACCACGGTCCCACCGTGTGCCCACGAAGTTGAAGGGCAGAAAAGAGAGAGAGTTCCCACACAGCTCCCTGTTGAAATTCACAGTTCAAGACTGAACTAAAACCCGCTCTGCTCAACTAGAGAGCTGACCACTCCCCTCTCTTTGTGCGGGCACTTCTATAGCATGACCGCTTTGGCCAGATGTCTCATCTGTTTACATAGAAACAAAAGGCCTCTCAAAGTCATTTTCATCTCTGTACCAAAACATACTAATTGGAATCCAGCCCGGTTTATTACCCTTGTGAAAATAAATCAAGGAAAAAATCTCCTTGAGCCTAGGCACAGCTTTTTGGAAGAAAAGGACTAGCGTTGTGACATTTGCCTTTGAAGGATTATTTCAGCTATGAAAAGAGGCTTTAGAACCTCGAGTTGTTTACTTTGCGATAGAAGATTTTGATGGAGAACCTGAGAGAGTAATTGACTGAGTACTTGGAGTTTCCAAATCTAATGTGGCAGAATGGTCCTACTGTGTGCCGTCACAGAGTCATGCAGTTTTACAGCACAGGGACAGGCCCTTCGCACAAACTGGTCAACATCGAACACTGTGCACCTGACCTCCAAGATCCCTTTGTTCCACTACACTTCTTAAAGCCGTACTATTCACCATGAAACTCCTACCTTGACTTGACTTTCCAAATGCAAGACCTCACACTCATCTGTATCAAACTCCATTTGCTATTTCTGTGTGTCAGTGTGTAACGATAGAAACATTTGATGAAAGGACAGAAAGCAGGATGCTTTACCTTGAATGTTTTACTGCTTACATATTGGAGAACAAAGTGGCTGAAGACTTAATGGTACCTGCTTTTTCGAACACCATTCTGCTTAAGACCTTCATGGTTTAAAGGATCTGGTGCAACCAGAGAAAACTGGAGAACTCAAGTGTTTGTAAGTTAATTTGCACCAAAGCCACTGATGAACGTGGAGCATTTCCGTTTCTATAAATTGGTGCAGAACAAAAGGGAATCCATCGCCAATTTGTGGCTGCCTTAAAAAGTGAGAAGAATTATTATGAGTTTGGAGGGTTCATCTAAGATACTTTGTGACACTGTTCAGTTTATGTCCTCAGACGAGAAGAATTCGAATGGAAGCTACGATCAAGAAGAGGCCCTGATGCAGCTTTTGAAATTGCTATCTCGATAGAGTTAGCCACCAGAGAAGTAACCCAGTTAGGTGACGATGCCTGAATGCATCAAGTTGCAGATACTCAACAGAGTATTGTATCCAATATGGAATGCCGACAACATATCAAGAGTATCCACAAGGAGTCAACGTGTTGGAATTGAGAATCGCGGTGCTGTGGAAGTGAGTGGGTGGGCACCATTTCCAGAATTTGCCCCTTTATAACTCAAGCACGGGAATGGGTCTCTCAAGGAGACAATTCAGTGGGCAATGCCTAAGGCAAGTGCTGCCAGCTCGGGAGTGAGCAGGAATCAGTCGGGTCTGCAGGAGAGATCGAAGGCCCGCACTCAGCAGGGTTTTGCTTAAACATCCTGTTGGAACGGGGTGAAGCTAATAGTTTCTGGGTTCTTCGCAAATTATCAAAGACAAAGGTTCAAATGGGAGTGAATACATGTGCAGTATGAAGGGCTTTTGCCCGAAACGTCAATTTTACTGCTCCTCAAATGCTGCCTGAAATGCTGTGCTTTTCCAGCACCACTCTAATCTAGACTCTGGTTTCCAGCATCTGCAGTTATTGTTTTTCCCTAGTGAATACATGTGCAGTGTTGTCTCTAATTCCCGAGCCAATATCTCGGAAACAGTTAAGGGGAGTGCCATTGAAGCCTGCCAAAATTACTTCACAGATAGAACCACAACAAAAGCAATGCAGGATAAAAAGCAAACACACATCCAAACTATTGAAATTAAAGATACCACTTTCACCAAATCTCCAATCAATATTGCTTATATTATGGAATCCAAATTAAACGGCAAATTCATTGCAAGAGCGCAGAAATACAATGGGCATACGAATGTTGAAGATGCTGTAGCAAGTACCATTCTGCTGGACTCCCATCAAGAACACATCTCAGGAATGTGAATATGTGTTCTCCCTTGGTCCTGATGATTCGAGTCCCAATAGCATTGAGAACATTAGACATGATGCTGGAAAGATCAATGCCTTTGTATGGAATTATGTCCACTCTAAACATCAAGCCATACAATAATGGTGCATAATTTGTCAACATGGGAAGCATTAACAACTGCTCAGAATGCAAAATGGCAGTGACAGCATTATAGGCTGTTGTGGGGCGGGGCGGGCGGGGGGGGGGGCGGTTCTGAAACCATAAGCTCCAGACCAGCCGTACGCTTCTGTCTCTCTCTGTGTCTCTCCTTTCAGTGTTTTTCTTTCTCATTTCATTTGTTTATCTTTTGACATTGCTGGAAAGCTGCAGAGTAGTTAAGGGGTGGTCAGTAGAAGGCAGTGTTGGCCGGAGCGAGGGCTGCTAACTCTCCAGGACAGAACCCGATCTCTGGCACTGGCTGAGCAGGGAGCTGTGGAGTTGAAAAGTGTGGCACTGGAACAACACAGCAGGTCAGGCAGCATCCGAGGAGCAGGAGAATTGATGTTTCAGGAAACATGGAATGGGATAATGTAGCCCGTTTATCAGGTCTTATTTAATCGCTACAGTGCAGATAGAGACCATTTGAAACTGTACTGACCCTTGCGATGGTCATCCCTTACTAGCCCCATAACCCCACATTTAATACAGTTAAAATACCTAGCCTGCACATCACTGCATTCTACGGGGCCATTTAGCATGGTATTTAACTTCCACACCTTTGTGGAAGGAAATCAGATCAACCAGAGAAATCCCACACCGACACAGAGTATGTGCAAACTCCACATAGAGCTGGAAGTGAACCCCAGTCCCCGATTCTGTGAGGTAGCAGTGCCAACCACTCTGCCAATGTTCTACCCCTGCTACATAGACTAGCACGTTACCAGAGGGATAAATGTGTTGATCCAAGTTATTCCCAACACATATAAATGATTGGGCCACATTCCTGACTTCTCTGACAACACAAACCAGTGTGGTTGTGAGTTGTAGGGAGGTAAATAGCCAACGGGGGTGATTCAGACAAGTCAAGTGAGTGTACAAAGAATGTGTGACAGATGAAGTACAGTGTAGCAAATGTGAAATTATAAACTTTGGTTTGAAAACAAAAACAGAAAGGAAGAGTGCTATTTAAAAGTTGATAAAAGTTTGGACATGTTGATAAACAAAGCACTCCAGTGTATTTGTGTACCAGTCACTGAAAGCAGTGAAGTAGAGGAGGGCAATTCGTAGCTAGGTCTTCATTACAAGCGTAGAAAATCACATATCACCAGGTTATAGTCCGACAGGTTTATTTGGAAGTAAAAACTTTCAGACTGCTGCTCCTTCGTCAGCTCGCAACCTGCAATGCATTCCTTAGCAAGCAAAATGCATTGTACAAGTGCTTTTATTTTAAAACTTGTAAGTCTTGTGACTGAGGCAGTATCTGTTACCTATCATTAAATTGGCTCTAAACCCCTTCTATCAGATTTTTCAGAGTCCGTGTCTTTAACAACCTCTCTGAAAAATAACCAAGGGCAATATTACCTTATTTAATGGAAGGTGCTGTCTAAGGACCTTTGGTGAATTTTACAGTGTGGCTTTCAGATAGCACACACTGCTGGAACGAGGCATCAGTGGTGGAGAGAATTGTTGCTTGTGGATGTCACAATAATCAATCAAGTGGGCTGTTTTGTCTGAAACAGTACTCAAGCTTCTTGAGTGTTTGCCTTGCCAGGAAAGTGGGGACTATTCATGAAGATGGGGGAAAGGCTGTTGGACGGAGGACTTGTGTTATTTGCCATTGTATTGCTAGCTTCTGACCTGCTCTTGGAGCCACTGTGTTTATATGGTGAGTCCAGCTGAGTTTCGGGTCAATGATAACACTCAGGATGTTGATAGTGCTGGGGGGTCCAGTGATGATGGTATCATTGAAGGCCAAAGAGTGGTGGTTAGGTTGTCTCTTATTGCTGATAGGCATTGCCTGACTATTGTATGGCATGAATGCGACTTGCTACTTGTCAGCCCAAGCCTGCAGACATCACATTTGGTATGGACAGCTTCATTATCTGAGGAGTTCCGAATTGTGCTGAACATCGTGCAATCATCAGTGAACATCTCCAATTCTGACCTTATGATGAGGGGATGGCAATGGATGAAGCAGCTGAAGATGGTTGGGCTGAGGAAGCCACCCTGAGGAACTCCTGCAGTGATGACCTGGAGCTGAGCTTACTGACCTCCAACAACCACAACTGTCTTCCTACGTGTCAGGTATGACAGCTATGTGAAGTGTTTGTTCCCAATTCCTTGTGATTCTAGTTTTGCTCAGGTTCTGTGATGTCACACTCAGTGGAATGTGGCCTTGATGCCAAGGGGTGTCACACCCACCTCATTTTTAAAAATTCATTCTCGAGATAAGGGCATCACTGGTGAGATCCAGAGGGCAGTTTCAAGTGAACTATTTTACTGTTAGCTTGGAGTCACATGTCGGTCAGATGGGGTAAGAATGGCAGTTTCTTCCCTAAAAGGCATTTTTGAATCAGAAACATTTCCTTCCAGCAGTCGACAATGGTTTTATGGTCTTCATTAAACTCTTAATTCCAGATTGTTTTACCGAATTCAATTTCCATGATCTGCTGTGACAGGGTTCAAATTCAGGTCCCCAGAGTATTTCCTGGGTCTCTACATGAACAGTGCAACAATAATGTAAATCAGCCATCACCACCCCTGAAGCCTCACCTCTGCTTTTCAGTTGTTTTATCCATGTATGAACCAACGAGGTGAGGAGTTGTGTGACCCTGGTGGAATCCAAACTGGGCGTCACTGAGCAGATTATTGATGAGCAGATAGCACTGCTTGATAGCACTGTTCATAACACAGATCATGATCAAGAGTAACTCATGATCGACAGTAAACTGATTGGATGAAAATTGTCTGGATTGGATTTGTCCTGCTTGTCATTGTTACATATGGAGCTGGATGTGTGTTGTCCTCTTAAGGGAGTGAATCAGGTGACCTGGACATGGGAGCTAGGTGAAGTCTAAAACTGATTGTGGGCATGAGAGACCTACAATAAAATAGTCCCTGTTCAAATTTATCTTCCATCTACTTTGTGTTCCTGGCAACAAGAATGGAATATGGTTGGCAGCAACTGAGTGACTGGTTTGTCAGGAGCAATGATGTCTGCCAGGACGTGGGTAATAACGCAGGATTGTAATGTGATATTAGAATTGTAAGATTGCAAAGATTTCAACGGAAGCAATTGCGAGGGGTCTTGAGCTGCAGTTGACGCCAAACGAAGAATTGTATGCATACAGAGTGGGCCAATAGTGGCTGTTCTGAGGAGAGCAGGTCCACAGCCGACGGATGAAGACGGGAATGCTAACCCAACAACTTACCAATGTCATAATGGAGTGCGACTGCAAGGAGATTCAGTCTGCAGTCTGTATCAGGGAAGGACGATATGTCAGCAGAGTCGGTGAGGGAGTGGAAGATACAGGAGCATTCATTGAGGTAATTCAGGCTGAGATTGGCTACTTTACTCGAGTGGCAAGGAAAATTCCCAATGATGGGAAAACAAAGAGGTGTGTCAATTTGTAGCCATGGAACCATTTGCTGAAAGACAGAAAGTTGGATGGTATACCCTGACCGTTTTAGTGGTTTTGTAATGGAGTACAAAGTGGTTGAAGACTTAATAGTACCAGTTTACTTGAACAACATTGGGCATAAGAACTTCATGATTCTGAGGATCTAGTGCAACGAGAGAAAATTATGGAGAAGACAAGTGATTGGAAGTTAATTTGCACCAAAGCCACTGGTGAGTGTGAAGCATTTCCTTTTTTATAAACTGGTACAGAACAAAAGAGACTTCATCGCCAATTTGTGGCTACCTTATAGTGTTTAGAAGGATTCTTGTGAGTTTGGAGAGTCCTTCTCAGCTGCTTTGCGACGCTGTTTGATTTATGTCCTCAGACAAGAAGCATTTCAATGGAAGCTACGATCAAGAAGAGGCACGGAGACAGCTTTTGAAATTGCTACCTCAATAAAGTTGGCCACCAGAGAAGTAAACCAATTAGGTGATGATGCCTGAATGCATAAAATCGAAGATACTCAGCAGAGTGTGGTATCCACTATGGAATGCCGACAACATGTCGAGAATATCCACATGGAGTCAACGTGTTGGAATCGAGAATCCCTGTGCTGCAGGTGTGAACGGGTGTGCATTATTGCCAGAATTTGCCCCATTATAACTCAAGCAAGGGAATGGGTCTCTCAAGGAGACAATTCAGAGGGCAATGTCTAAGGCATATACTGCCAGCTCGGGAGTGAGGAGCAATCAGTCAGGTCTGAAAGAGAGATCAAAAACCCAGAGTCAGTAGAGTTTTGCTTAAACATCCTGTTGAAATGGTGTGATGCTAATAGTTTCTGAGTTCTTTGCAAATTATATGAGAAGGAGAGTAAAATGGGAGTGAATACGTGTGCAGTGTAGTCTCTGAATCCTGAACCGATATATAGGAAACAGTTAAGGGGCATGCCATTGAAGCCTGCCAAAATTACTTCACAGATATAACCAGAACAACTGGAGCTACTGAAGGTCTATGTAGTGGTGAAACTGCAGGTAAGGGAACAGTGTACCAGCATGCGCCTCTGTGTCATGATATTCAAAGACTCCTGGTTACAGAAATTGAAATTAATTTGGGTAATGGTTAATAGACTGGTAGTCTCAAAACAAATTCACAATAGGTTTATAACAGGTATAAAGATGTCTTCTAAGGAACCCTGGGTCAAAAGATTGCAGAAGAATGGCCTCCAAGTAAAATGGGAGAAATGTGAGTTTTCTTTTTAATGACTCCATCAAGTATCTGACCATAAACCGATGGCGGGAGACTGCACAAAGTGCTGAAGAAAATGGCAGTTGTCATCAAGGCGCCTTTACTAGAGAAAGTGTCCCAATTGAGATCACTCTTTTGATATGTAAATTACTAAGGCAAAATCCTGCCTAATCTGGCAACCCTGCATCAGTTTCTGCATAAATGGCGGCTGCAGAAATGGATACATGAATGTGAAGGAGCTCACTGAGAGGTGAAGCAAGCCTGAAAATGTCACAAGTATTGACCCATTTTGACCCGAGGTTGCCACTGCAGTTGATATGTGATACCTCAGCTTATGGGGTTTGCATTGTACTGTCACAGATCTTGCCAAATGGAGAGGAAAGGCCCATTGTTTTCACACTGACATTGCTAATGACAGAGGTTAATAACGCCCAAGTGGAAAAGGACGGATTGGGTGGTGATAACATGTACAGTCATGTCTTTTATGGCAGGCTGCTGACAGACCACAAGTCACTAACCTCCATTTTTGGCCCGTACATAGGAATACTGTTAACGGCAGCAGCACACTTGCAGGGATGGGCACTGGTTCTGTCAGCCTAGTTTATGTGTGATCAGGATCCAACAGTAAGAGAACAATGGCAAGGCAGATGCTTTGTCAAGGTTAGCACTGCCAGGAAATTAGGATGTTCTTGACTGCAACCTAGAAATTATACACTTTTGCCCAGAAGACAAGATACTGATGTTCATCAATCAGGTGTAGAGATCTACTCAGAATGATCACGTCTTGAAGTCAGCAATGGATTTTGTCCTGGAAGGAAGGACTTGTCATAGAAACCACCCAAAATTAAACCTTTGCCTGTCCAGAAGGTGGTAGTTGTCCATATCAGATGGGTTAATGTGTGGAATGAAAGTTATTATCCCTTCCCCATGAAGACGACTATTTCTGGTGCAAGGATTCAAGGAGTACCTGAACAGTCACTGAGTCAGACAATTGACCTCAGCTCCCAAGGGGAGGGTTCGCCAGGATGGAAATTCAAAAAGTTCCTCAGCATCTACAGATGCAGCACTCGCTGATGTTCTTAATGTTCTACCGCCAGCTGAGAACCACATCTCACTTTCCACACCCAACAGAGACCAGAGCGGTGGTTGAGTAAAATCTAGGATGACCAACAGTCAGAACGGCGGGAACTGCATGGTCATGTGTGTTCCAAAAAGGAGAGAGTGTTTTGGTCTGGAATTATATAGTTGGTGACAAATGGATCCCAGTGGAGAAATAGATAAACTGGGCTTTTCATGCAGACAAGAGTGAAATGCTGGGCTGAGAAGTGGCAAATTGAGTTCAACCTGGAAAAACATGAAGTGGTTCATTTCGGAAGATCAAATTTGAATGCACATTACAGGGTTAAAGGCATGATCCTTGGCATTGTGTTGGCACAGCGGGATGTTGGGATCCACGTCCAGATATCCCTCAAAGTTGCAACCCAGTCTTAATAGGGATGTAAAGAAGGCATGTGTCAGCTTTCGTTAGCAGGGGATTGAGTTCAAGAGCCACAAGGTTATGTTTCAGCTCTATAGAGCCCTGGTTGGACCATAATTGGAATATCATGTTCACTTCTGGTCTCCGCATTAAAGAAAGAATGTGGAATGTTTAGAGATGGTGCAGAGGAGCTTTACCAGGATGCTGCTGGGACTGGAGGGCTTGTCGTATGAGGAAAGTTTGAGGGATCTGGGGATTTTCTCATTGGAGCGAAGAAAGATGAGCGGTGACTTGATAGAGGAGCACAAAATGATGAAAGGCATATATAGAGTGGATAGTTAGAGACTTTTCCCCAGGCAGAAATGGCTATCACGAGGGGCTATCGGAAGAAGGTTTAGGGGAGATGTCAGAGGTAGGTTCCTTACACAGAGGATGGTGGGGATGTGGAATACACTGCCAGCTGTGGTAGTAGAGTCAGATACATCAGGGACATTTAAGCGACTCGTGGATAGGCACGTAACAGTACTAAAATGAAGGGTGTGGAATCTTTTGATCTTAGAGTAGCATAAAAGTTTGGCACAACATTGAGGGCCAAAAGGCCTGCACTGTGCTGTACTGTTCCATGGTCTATGTTTTAAATAGTGTGGAGGAGACATGTGGAGCAGCTGAACACCACATCTCAGAAGCAAGTAGAGGACCCTTTGAATACTGAGCCAGACGAGATGGAACCAACAGTGTCAATCAAGTCATGAGTCTCTGAGCCAGAGTTGGCCATTCACAAAGAGGGGACAACAGCAGTGTCACAGGCTAACAGCAGCCAATCAAAAAGGGGCATATCTGAGGAAAAACAGGAGCCTCTGGAAGCTCAGGAGACTTCACCAGAAAATGTTTCCGAGATCTTCTGGGAATTGCCTGAGAGACTGATCACCTGAATGTAGACTATGGAAGGATCATTTTCTGTCAATATTCCTAACATTTCTATCTCTGTATATAATAGTTAGAATTGCTGGATGCATGTATATGTACTATGTGACTGATCATTCCAACACCTACAAATGGAGCTGCATCAAAGCATTACTTCAATGAGCTACATCATACCGCAGCACCCAAGAACGACAAACAGCAGAAGAAAAATGCCGATACAATGTTTTCAAGAAAAATGGGTACCCAATAAACACAATCCACCGATCCCTCAGAAACAAACCCAAACAAGCAGACCGATGCAGCCAAAATCTATAACCGTATTACCTTGCGTCAAAGACATATCAGAAATGACTTCCAGACAACTCAGAACTCTTGGCATCATGGTAGCCACAAACCTACCAACACATTTAAACAGCGGCTAATGAACCTGAAGGACCCATTAGATGCTACCAACAAAACTAACGTCATTTACAAAATACCATGCAAGAAGTGTAAAAAAACAAACACTACATCAGACAAACAAACAGAAAACTTGCCACCAGAATACATAAACACCAACTTGCCCCCAAAATAAACTATTACAAGTTTGCATACATACAGACAAAGAAGGGACAACACATGCATTCTCGGACAGGCGAAACAAAGACATGCAAGAGAATTCCTCGAGTTCTGGCATCCTAACAGGAACCCCATCAATAAACACCTCAATTTAGACCCTACCTACCTTCACTTGGAAAACAGAACTGGAAATGACATCACCCACCTTAAGAAATCAAGACCTATAAATAGAGAGGTGGGACACACCACCAGTGCTTCACCGCAGCCTCTCACTGATGATGTTCCCTAGTATGGTGACAAAACGACTGAAAACAAATCTTCCAGCTCAGCGAGCAAACTTACATCCATATCCTCAATCTGAGCTACAAATCTGCTCAATAATCGCTATCTATATAATTAGAGAGAGAGAATTAAGGGTAGTATTGAAATAAAAAGGGAAGGGGCTTTACGCAAGTAGTTAGGTGTGTGTTGCCCTATAAGACAGCACATCAGTTAACATGGAGATGATAACTAGGACAGGAAGTTGAAAGCCTACAGCTGAGAGAACTCCGATGAAATTTTCCCTGTTCAAGTTTACCCTTTGTATACCTGGTGCTCTGCTTACATTCCAGTGAACCACAAATGCTATTCATTTTTAGGCAGGTACTAGCATTGCAATTTCTGGAAGAGCTTGGTTAGGGGAGCAGCAAGTCCTGCAGCACAGTACTAATGCCTGAATGTCAGGTACCAGAGGCTTTGCAACATCTAGTGCATCTATCATTTCTTGATATCACATGAAATAGAGAGCTAAATTGTTGAAGATTGGTATGTGTAATGCTGTGAACCACTGGAGAAGGCAGAGATAGGTAAGCTACTTTGCACTTCTGGCTGTGAATGCTCCAGTATTGCACTTCTACTGATGTGTTGGGCTCCTCTGTCATCGAGGATCGGGATATATGTGGAGCCTCCTGCTCTAGTGAGTCGTTTAATTGCCCACCACCATTCACGACTGGATGTGATAGAACCGCAAAGCTTTGATCTGATCTGTTAGTAGTGGGATTGCTTAGCTCTTCTGCTGCTTAGCATGCAGGTAGTCATGTCTGGTTGCTTTTCCAAGTTGACTCATCATTTTTAGATATGCCTGGCTCTGCACCTGGCATTCCAAGCTGCATTCTCAAGTGAACTAGAGTTGGTCCCTGACTTTGGTGAAATGGCAGGTCATGGGGTGACAGATTGTGCTGGAGTACAGATTGTTGTTGATGATGGCCCATAGCACCTCAGGAATGCCCAGTCATGAGTTGCTAGATTTATTTGTAATCTGTCATAATTAACATGATTTTCCAACATGATGGAGGGTATTGTTAATGTGAAGGCAGGACTTTGGCTTCTCAAGAACTGTGCGATGGTAACTCTTACTGACACTGTCATGGACAGCCAGCAGATTGACAAGAATGAGGTTCAGTCTGTTTTGCCCTCTTGTTAGTTCTCACACCACCGACCACGGACCTAGTCTAACAGCTCTGTCTTTTAGAACCTGACAACTCAATCAGTAGTAATGAATGAGCATTATCATGAAGGAAATCTGCTGCATGAGAAGGTAAATCCAGCTCACAATGCCTGTGCAGAAGTATGTGCTCAGAAAGTGAATTATTTTCCTAGTTATCATTATCCATGTGATGTGGGCGAACATGTATTACCCACAACCCATTACTATCGAAAGAGTCATCCAGAGTGCTCTTGTTCAGGTGTCACAAACAATCTAAACTAAGTCAACAAGGTAGACGTCCTTCAAAAAGGAACCTAAATGGCTTCTTACAGAATAAATATTGTAATCAATGCCAACGTTATTGAAATGAGTTTTCAATTCTGGAATTTCCTATAATTTGTAATGTAATCAGCTGTCTTTGTATCCATGTCGAAGAATGTGGTGCTGGAAAAGCACAGCTGGTCAGGCAGCATCCGAAGACCAGGAGAATCGACATTACGAGCACCAGCTCTTCATGAGGAATGAATCTTGTGGCCGAAGGGGTCTGAACGATAAATTGAGGGGGGAGTGGGTGTGGGCCTGGGAGAAAGTAGCTGGGAATGTGATAGGTAGATGAAGTTGGGGGTGAAGGTGATAGGTCAGAGAGGAGGGTGGAGCAGATAGGTGGGAAGGAAGATGGACATGTTGGACAGTTCGAGAGGGTGGTGCCAAGTTCAATCTGGGATAAGGTGGGAGGAGGGGAAATGAGGAAACTGGTGAAATCCATATTGATGCCTTGGAGTTGGAGGGTCCCAAAGTGGAAGATGAGGCATTCCTCCCCCAGGCGTCGGGTGGTTAGGGTTTGACGATGGAAGAGGATCAGGCCCTGCATGTCCTTAGTGGAGTGGAAGTGGGAGTAAGGGTTCAGTCACTGGGTGGTGGGATAAGTTGGTTCAGATATCTCACAGATGTCCCAGAGACCTTCAACCCCACCTTCATCTATCTATCGCATTCCCACCTAACTTGCCCCTAGCCCCCCACCTCACCCCCACCCACCCCCAGCCACCACACCTCTCTCCCATTTATCTCTCAGTCCCCTTTGACCACATGCCTCACTCCTGATGAAGAGCTTATGATCGAAATGTCGATTCTCCTGCTCCTCAGATGCTGCCTGCCTGGCTGTGCTTTTTAAGCACCACCCTCTTCCACTCTGATCCCCGGCATTTGCAGTCCTCACTACCTCCTCCCTGTCTTTGTATCCATGTTCTGTGAGCTTTCACAGAAATTTCTGAATTTCCTTTCTACTGACATCAACATCATGCCATGTGGAGACATTCTGTTCATTCCAGGTCATTATGTTATATTACAGTGACATTAAATGTAGAACCACTGATTCACACATTCATAAGTTGATTGTCAACTTTGTTTCGGTGGTATCTACCACTGTTCTCAATTTTTCTGAGTGACCCTGTGCTCTGACGGGCTTTCAATGCTGTTTGTAAAAAGAAAGTTTCAGAATCAGTCAGATTTCTGATCCTGGATCAGAATATTTTCAAACAAACTGCTGTCTGTGTAAAATCTTTCCAAATATAAATCACACATGAACTTGGATGTGGTCGTTCTGTTGTGCAATGTGTCCTGTGTCCTGCTGCTGCAGGGAGGGACAGTTTTCATTCACCACGGGAATACAGTTTGATTATTGACTGGAACTGAATAACCTTAGGAATTGGACAGTAAGTGTTGACCCTGTGACTTTCATCGTGCTGATTGGCTGTCACTGAGCTGTATCAGAGGGTGCACATCTTCAGATACTGTACTGGCCAATATGTTATGTGGAGGAAGCTAAACCAGTTGAAGAAATAATTCACGTTTGAAGATCTATTATATTGTTTTGTGTCCAGCCCCTAAACTCTAGGATATGGTTATGTGGACAGACAGTGACATGCTTTCTTGCAGCATCATATTCCATGATTAACTTATCCTGAGCATGTGGAGATGGGGAGATGGCCTCGGTTGGTGAGGTCACAGCTGGGTACAAAGTGTTTGGTTTAGTACACTAAGCTGTTGAACAGAGACCTAGTAGATCATCCCAATGTGGTGTATCAGATTCAGTGTTAAACTCAGTATTCTGTTGGTTCAGCTACAAGACCACAAGACAAAGGAATAGAAATTAGGCCATTTGGCCCATCATGTCTGTTCCACCATTCAATCATGGCTGATCAGTTTCTTCAATCCCATTCTCCCGTTTTCTCCCTGTAACCTTTGATACCCATGACAAACAAGAACCCAACTATCTGTGTTTTAAATGTACAATCTCTACATGTGTTTAGGTTGATCTCAAGTATACATAGACCCCTTAGTTTTGGCCAAACATTCTTGCATTTTCCATATATCTCATGTGTAAGTCAACCCAAGTTCTTTACAGTTATAGTCAGTGTGCCTGCCAGTTGCACTCTACTTCGGCTTTCCAGTCTGCTGGCCATATCGCGTCAATGCCAGTATTCCAGTCTGCTAGCTATCATACTCCACTCCAGGTTTTCAGAATTACTGTAATGGTACGACAGTTCAGGATGACCGTGTTATCAGACATTGTTTCAGTTACCCGCAGTTTAGCCTCCACAGCTTTCTGTTGCAATGAATTCCATAGATTCACCACTCTCTGGCTGAAGAGGTTTTTCCTCATCTCTGTTCTAAAGGCTTTTCCCTTTACTCTATGCCCTCTTGCCCTAGCCTCGCCTGCCAATGGAAACATCTTCCCAACATCCACTCTGACCAGGCCGTTCAATTTTCTGTAAGTTTCAATTACATAGAACATAGAACATAGAACATTCAACAATACAGCACAGAACAGGCCCTTCAGCCTACGATGTTGTGCCAAATATTTGTCCTAGATTAAGCACCTAGCGATGTACCTATTCAATTTCTGCTTAAAGGTCACCAATAATTCTGACTCTGCCACTCCCACAGGCAGCACATTCCATGCCCCCACCACTCTCTGGGTAAAGAACCTACCCCTGACATCCCCACTACACCTTAAATTTATGTCCCCTTGTAACACTCTGTTGTACCTGGGAAAAAGTTTCTGACTGTCTATTCCATCTATTCCCCTGATCATCTTATAAACCTCTATCAAGTCAACCCTCATTCTTTGCCGTTCCAATGAGAAAAGGCCTAACACTCTCAACCTATCCTCGTACGACCTATTCTCCAGTCCAGGCAACATCCTGGTAAATCTCCTCTGCACCCTCTCCAAAGCTTCCACACCTTTCCTAAAGTGAGGCAACCAGAACTGCACATAGTACTCCAAATGTGGCCTTACCAAGGTCCTGTACAGCTGCAACATCACCTCACGACTCTTCAATTCAATCCCTCTGCTAATGAACGCTAATACACCATAGGCCTTCTTACACGCTCTATCCAGATGAGTGGCATCTTGCTACGAACATAGACCCCAAGATCCCTCTGCTCCTCCACCTTACTAAGAACCCTACCATTAACCCTATATTCCGCATTCTTATTTGTCTTTCCAAAATGGACAACCTCACACTTGACAGACTTGAACTCCATCTGCCACTCCTCAGCCCAGATCTGCATCATATCTAAGTCCCTTTGCAGCTGACAACAGCCCTCCTCACTATCCACAACTCCACCAATCTTCGTATCGTCTGCAAATTTACTGACCCACCCTTCGACTCCTTCTTCCAAGTCATTAATAAAAATTACAAACAGCAGAGGACCCAGAACTGATCCCTACGGAACTCCATTTGTAACTGGGCTCCAGGCTGAATATTTACCATCTACCACCACTCTCTGACTTTGACTGGTTAGCCAGTTCTTTATCCAATTGGCCAAATTTCACACTATTCATGCCTCCTGACTTTCCGCATAAGCCTACCATGGGGAACCTAATCAAATGCCTTACTAAAATCCATGTACACTACATCCACTGCTCTACCCTCATCCACATGCTTGGTCACCTGCTCAAAGAATTCAATAAGACTCGTAAGGTAAGACCTAACCCTCACAAATCTGTGCTGGCTGTCCCTAATCAAGCAGTGTCTTTTCAGATACTGATAAATCCTATCTTTTAGTACCCTTTCCATTACTTTGCCTAGCACCGAAGTAAGACTAACTGGCCTGTAATTCCAGGGGTTATCCCTATTCCCTTTTTTTTGAACAGGGGCACAACATTCGCCACTTTTCAGTCCCCTGGTACCACCCCCGTTGACAGTGAAGACGAAAAGATCATTGCCAACGGCTCTGCAATTTCCTCTCTTGCTTCCCACATAATTCTAGGATATATCCTGTCAGGCCCGAGGGACATGTCTACCCTCAAGTTTTTCAAAATGCCCAACACATCTTCCTTCCTAATAAGTATCTCCTCTAGCTTACCAGTCCGTTTCATACTGTCCTCTTCAACAATACGGTCCCTCTCATTTGTAAATACTGAAGAAAGGTACTCATTCAAGATCTCTCCTATCTCTTCCGACTCAATACACAGTCTCCCACTACTGTCCTTGATCAGACCTACCCTTGTTCTCGTCATTCCCATGTTTCTCACATACGCATAAAAGGCCTTGGGGTTATCCTTGATCGGACCCACCAAAGATTTTTCATGCCCTCTCTTAGCTCTTCTAATCCCTTTCTTCAGCTCCCTCCTGGCTACCCTGTATCCCTCCAACGCTCTGTCTGAACCTTGTTTCCTCAACCTTATGTAAGCCTCCTTCTTCCTCTTTACAAGACATTCAAACTCCCTCATCAACCAAGGTTCCCTCACACGACCATCTCTTTCCTGCCTGACAGGTACATACATATCAAGGACACGTCATATGTGTTCCTTGAAAAAGTTCCACATTTCAATAACGTCCTTCCCTGACAGCCTATGCTCCCAACTTATGCTCCTCAGATCCTGTCTTGCAGGATTATGTCTCGTTTATCCTTTGAAACTCCAATGAGGACAGACGCAAACATTTCTCATATGTTAAGCTTTTCATTTCTGGGCTCCCAAGGACTCTCCAGGGCCAATACATTCTTCTAGAGGTATGGGGTCCAAAATTAATCACATGTGGTTTGACTAGAGCTTTAATAAGGTTCAGAAGTATATCCCTGCTTTTATATTCAAGTCCTCTCGAGAGGAATTACTGCATTGTACTTACTGACTCAATCTGAAAGTTTACCTTTCTTAATGTACTTATGTATTGAAAAAAGATTCCTTTATGTACAAAAACACAAATAAAAAAAACAACATTAAAGAAATACAAAAGTATAGAAAAATAGAAATTATATCACACTATTATGTTCTATTACAATAATGTTAACAGTAAACTGCCTACTATTCTCCAAATTGTAGTTGACACTTATTTACTTAACTTAATCAAAACTAGTACAAACTCAAATAAAACAAAATCACATGAAATTAAATTACAATCCACTAAAATTAAATTACACAACTCCGTAGTATATTACATTATTCCACTCGCTGCACCTCCACCAAGGCTCCTGTCCATGGGGGCAACAGTGATTATACACATAATTGCCAGGCCTCCTTCCCATCACCCCAGCCTCCCTCTGTCATGTGGGGGTCCCCTGACCAGCATATATGGCCCTTGTGATTATACAAGGACCCTAATAAATACCACCGAAAATCTAGTCTATATAATTTTGAAAGGGGCGCCTTGTCTGATAAAATGTTTCCGTTCTGTGGTGCACCATACTTGTCAGGTAATCTTGAGGGACGTGCTCCATCACAAGTCGGCACAACCCTACAAGACCTGGAGGCTTTTCGGGTATTCAATCCATTGGGATGTTTTTCCTTGCACAGTGCATCCGAACGTTGAATAAGCTCCTTCTGTGCTCATCCGAAGAGGGAAGTTTCGACAGTCCTGAGAGGAGGGACTCTGGATCCCCCTACCTTCCATTCCCAGGATCCCCTCCAGTTCAATCACTGTGGCCCCCCAGTTTCTCTGGATCTTGTAACAGGACTAAAAGCAATGTGTGAGGTTGCCAATACTGGTTTTACATTTGGGACTTTTCGGGGTAGATCCTTTCTTAAAATTTGCTCATCTCTCAGGCACCATATGGGCCCTGTGGAGGATTTTCAATTGCATCACTTGTGCCCTCATGCATATTGAAATTTTCTTTACATTCCTGCTTATCTCCGCCCATGTTTCTGACGAGATTTCTTCCCCTAACTCCGGATTCCAAATCTCATGATGTCTCTCCATATCCCCCCAGGCAGTCCGTCTTTGCAGATGATGCATGGTCCTAACTGCGAGAGCATCTCCACATCGAAGCACTCTACGTTCTATATCCTACTTGTAGGGCTGGGTCAAGAGCGTGGTTTTCCTCTGTACTTCTGTACTTCTGACCTAATTGGCTAAAAGACATTAAGACCTCTCCCTTAAATACATCTCCCAGATTCCTTTACCCTTCCATGCTCTCAAGCTGGAGTCCATTGGCCCTGGGCTTGAATTCTGGAGCTCCCCCAACAGGGTAAACAGTGAAGTCTTAAGCAAATTGCCCTCTCTCTCTGCCACATTATCCTCCATGCTTTTACTGTATTTATGAGAACTGGACTTTCACATTGCTCAACAACCGATCCCATTTTATCCAGGAACAGCAAGTTTATGAGGGGACATTTCGCCTGTGAGCCCTCCACATCTAGACATATCGATTTTGATTCATTTTACACCAATTCACCCACATATGACAGCAGAACTCCTGTTTGATATTTCTTCAGTTCTGGGAAATCCACACCCCCCTTATATCCTGTGGAAGTTGCAACTTGGCAAATTTAATTAAGGGGGACTTACAGCACGAAATAAATAATCCAAGCCATCCTGCAAACCTCCACAGCACCTGTTTGGGTCATGATAGTGGGAGCATCCTCATAGGATATAGCAACCGAGGGAGAATATTCACCTTAATCAAGGCTATCTGGCCAAGCTATGACATGGGCAGTCTCTCCGGCTTTATCCTCTCAAACAGCCATACAAAGTTAGCTCCATACAGCTGCCAGAATGAGGAGTAATAACAATTATATCGAATAAAAATTTGTGGATAGAGAAATCCTTTGTGTGACCACCTAAAGGGAAATTCCATTCTGTCCTCCAGCTTCGATACCTCCACTAAACCCCCAACACTTCCGATTTTCTGAAATTTATCCTACATCCGGAAAACTACCAAATAATTTAATTTTTTGTATTAACCGGGGTACAGACTTTTCCAGGTGAGCTAGAAACAGAAGGACGTCATTTGCATAGAGAGTGATTTTGTGTTCCCCAAATCCCACCTTCAATGGCCTTATTTCAGGATCATTGTGAATAGCCTCCACCAGTGATTCAAATACCAAGGTGAACAGGAGTGACGACAAGGGACAACCTATCAGCTATCCCTCTCCAAGTCAAAATTACTCGACTTAACCTCATTTATAATAACCGCCTCCTTGGGGTCTTAATATAACACTGCCACCCACCTAGCGAAGTCCCCTCCTTGAACAAAACAATCTCGAACAGTGAAGAGATACGACCATTCCACCTGCTCAAAAGCCTTTTCTGCATCTAGGAAGACTACCAAACCCGGAATCTCCCTCTGTTGACATATTTGCACCATATTCAATACCCGCCTGATATTATTTGAGAAGCTGAAGCCCTTGATAAGACCTGTCTAGTCTTCTTTTATAATAACAGGCTGTCTCCAGACTCAAAGCTAACACTTTTGATAAAATTTTAAAATCCACATTCAGCAACGAGATGGGCTGATAAGATGCATAATCTTCAGGATCTTTCCCCTTTTTTAGAATGAGGGAGATCTTAGCCTTCCTAAGAGAGAGTGGAAGACAGCCCTGGCTATATGAATGATTATACATCCCCAGAAGCGGTTCAAACAACATGAGTACAAACTCCTTGTAAAATTCACTTGGGAATCCGTCTGGACCAAGTGCCTTACCACTTTGGAGCTGCCTTACCGCCTCCTGCACCTTCTGTTCTGATAGAGGTGCATTTTAAAGGGAGGCTTGATCTGCATTTATACCGGGGAGGTCAAAGTTTTCAAAAAAGGATTCTATTCCCGCATTTCCATCCCCACATCCCTCCAACCGGTATAACTCTGTGTGGAACTCCAAAAATCTGGCATTGATATTCCTCAGTTCATGAGTAATATTGCCAGCTCTCTCCCTGATGGACACAGTGGACTATGAGGCACTTTTCTTCCTAGTTAGGTGAGCCAGGTATCCACCTGGCTTATCCCCATATTTAAACAGCCTTTGATTTACAAAGGAAGCCCCTCTGTTCGCCACTTGTGTGAACACAGAGTCAAGACCAGCCCAGAGAGCCATGACCCGCTGCAATTTAACTACAGATGGTCTGGTGTAATATGTCTATTCGGCTGCCTTCAACCGGGCCTGAAGCATCCGCTGCTGCTTCCCCTTCTGTCTCCTTCTACTTGCCGAGTATGAAATAATCATACCCCTTAAGAATGCTTTGGTGGTCTCCTGAACTCCGTTGTGATATTCTGAGCAAAGTTGTCATCCTTCAACAGAAATGAATCCATGCACCATTGCTGCATACCTACTCCACTACCTTTGGTCTTAACAGTTAAATATACTGCCACATCGTCCGAAATAATTATACTCCCAATACTGCATTTAACACCTAGTTCAAGCAAACCAATGGAACAAAGAACATATCGATTCCTGTGTGACATTTGTGTGGATTGAAGTGGTAACGTCCCTCTCATTCAGGGAGTATTGAATGCTTAAATCCGTTAGAATTTTCGTCACCTCATCAAAGGCTTTCCTTTTCTTAATTACAGTCCCAGAGAAATGATCAAAAAACATTATTTTCTAGCCTTTATGTAAACCAATGCCTGTGGGCCCTTCCCCAGTCCAATTATTGCCAATTATTAAATGTTTTTTTAATAATTCCAACGATTAAATGCTTTACCTTGTACTGCTGGAGAGGCACTGGGACTGGGCAGGGGCACTGAGTGGGCCCAGACCTGCATAATGTGATCCGGTCGGCCCACTCAACACCAACCTGGTCTGATTCGGTCTCCAGGCCCAGCAGCTCCAGAAGCCACCCCTCAAGGACTTCAGCTAGGTTTTCTCCTTCCTCCCGCTCAGGTAAGCCCAGAATTCACAGGTTTTCTTCTCCAAATTTAATTTTCAAGGTCATCTACCTGTTCCTGCAGGGCCAGAACCTGGCCTTGCAGGGTTGGGACCCACTTTTTGGAACTCTCCGTCGCAGCCTCTGAGGCCGCAGTCCTTTGCTCCACAGCTTCAACGCGCTGATCCTAGGTCCGGATCTCCTGCGCATTCTGTGCCAGCATGGCAGTAATTGGTTCCAGCTCTCCCTCAAAGTTTTTCATGAAGTTTTGTAAACTCCATGAGTAGATGCTGCTGCTCCCTTGGACTCAAGGGCACTACCACAGGAGTCAAGGTAATGGCTGTGGGTCTGCCCAACATAGTGAGGGAGTGCTCTGCCTGCTGCACTCCCCAATCTGCTTTTCACCTTGTACACCTTCATATCAGCTCCAGACCTTCTAAATTCTAATTTAAAGGGGCTCGAGGTATTGTGCTAGTTTTAAGCTATCAACCTTCCCCGGGGTGACGAGTGGGGATGGGGGGAGTGGTAGGAGCCGACCCTGCCCAGGGAATGGCACAGAGCCTAACACAGCAGGCTGTTCAGACTGCCTTCATCTTGAATCTCCCACAAGTTCTCTCAAGAGAAACCTGAACTAGGAGTCCCAAGTCGCTTTGCACTTCAGATTGCAAAATGTTTTACCCAACGTAGAAAATAGCCCATGCCAAGATTCATCCCAACAAGATGCATGACCTCACACCTGAACACATTTTATTCCACTGGCACTTCTTTGCTCACTCTCGTAACCTGTATTAATCCTCCTGCAGCCTCACTGCCTCCTCAATGCTACCTGCTCCTCCACCTACCTTTGCAACATCTGCAGATGTAACCATAATGCTCTTACTTCCATCATCCGGTTCATTAATGCATGAAGCAAAATTTTGTGTTCCCAACACTGACCCTTGCGGAACTCTACTAGTCACTGGCTCCCATCCTGAGTCGCTGGCTGCCATTCATTCTTCATGTCCCCAGGATGGAAGTTTATCTTGATCTCACAGCCGATCGTACTCCCTTTAGAAGAGTCACTAGAAGTCAATACCTGCTGGATACATGCAGCAGTACTGAATTCATCACATTGTGGGCGGCATGGTGGCACAGTGGTTAGCACTGCTGCCTCACAGCGCCAGAGACCCGGTTCAATCCCGACTCAGGCGACTGACTGTGTGGAGTTTGCCCGTTCTCCCCATGGCTGCGTGGGTTTGCTCCGGTTTTTTCCCACAGTCCAAAGATGTGCGGGTCAGGTGAATTGGCCATGCTAAATTGCCCGTAGTGTTAGGTAAGGGGTAAATGTAGGGGTATGGGTGGGAGGCGGGTCGGTGTGGACTTGTTGGGCCGAAGGGCCTGTTTCCACACTGTAAGTAATCTAATAAATCTTTCAGCTACTTGGCACAGCACATCAAATGCTATGTCTGGTGATAAATAGCAATTCCAATTGTAGTTGATATGAAGATGTAACTTGGGAGATATATTTTTGGGGCTGGTACTATTAAGTGGAAAAGAAAGCATCGCGACATTGCATGCTTGATTTTACTAACTTTGGATGCACCATCCGAAAGTCAATTACAGACATTTTTAAGGTCCGAGATCCAAACGTACACAGGACACGAACGCGAAATCATCACACGCCAAATCCGCATAATTCACTGTCCTCCAGTCAAGTGTAAATGGATTACAGCAAGCAACATGTAATATAGAAGGGAATTTACAGAATGCTTTGCATGATAAATGCACATACTAATATTGTCCTCACTCACTACACATTCTATGAGCATTAGCTCAAGATTTCAAAGGTACTCTGTATGGAAGAACTGTTTGCAATAAAAGAGGACAATATGAAAGTGTGCTGCGATATGAATCATTTTTAATTTTTAAATATTTTAGCAAACAGGCTGAATGGATATTTCACACCATTCTTTATCTCCTCTCTGATCTTATTCTGTGTCCCTGCGTAAATAAATGGATTGATGCAGGAGTTCAGTAACTGAAGCATGTATCCACTTTCTTGGAATAAGGAATATGGAATATTCGTAATTCGGATGTAAGAGATTGTAACAAAATATAACAAATATAATAGGATGAATGTTCCTGAGATGCCAAAGAGTAAAGCAATGGACTTTCTTCGCTTCTCCATCTCTGGGTCACTCTGAGTCTCTCCATTGCCCTGAGTCCGGAGTCTCCTACGGGCTCGACTGGCGGCAAAAATCTGCCTGACAGTCAAAACATTGAGCAGTAATATCAGAATGAAAGGAAGACACGGAGTCAAAATGGAATGAATCCAGTCATATACAGCCCACCCCGGTGCAGTATAATAGTCTGGTTTTAGGCCACAGAACCATGGTATTTTGTCAATTATGTATATTGGTGTAAAATGGAAATACGCAAATATATTTTTCATGAAAGACAATGCACACACCGATCCTATGACCCATGATGCCGCTTTCTTCGTGCAATATTTTAATTTCAGCTTTTGACAACATGTGGCCACAAATCGATCAAAGGTGAAAGTGACCGTTAACCAGACAGAACTGTCAATGGCTGCAAAACATACTGCATTGCGAACACTGCATACAGGTGTGATAGACAGGAAACTGAATTGGAAATAAATCACAGCAATACGGTTTAATATTACAACTGTGACCACGACCAGAAGATCTGTTGCTGCCATAGAGACATGATAATATATGATATTTGTGGAGAGACCGCATCTTCTCCAAACCTGTGTTGCATCTTCCCGACTCAGCCGACTGACTGTGTGGAGTTTGCACGTTCTCTTCGTGTCTGCGTGGGTTTCCTCCGGGTGCTCCGGTTTCCTCCCACAGTCCAAAGATGTGCGGGTCAGGTGAATTGGCCATGCTAAATTGCCTGTAGTGTTAGGTAAGGGGTAAATGTAGGGGTATGTGGGGGTTGCGCTTCGGCGGGTCGGTGTGGACTTGTTGGGCCGAAGGGCCTGTTTCCACACTGTAAGTAATCTAATCTAATCTACTCTAATCTAATAAAATCACAATCACCGCCAGGTTAGCTACAATAGAAACAGATGGAGAGAATGTAAAGGGGTTGAGATTTTGACTTTGAAAAGCAATCAACTGTTTCTGGAATTTTACAAAAATTTAAGAACGTTTAACTTTAACCTAAGTTGGTAAAGATCCTTTACATTGTGAACCATTGTAATGTAGCCTTACACAGCTGACAAGAGGTATATTACAACATTTCGATAGAATTTAAAAAGTGAAACATTGTGAAGAAACTTTATAGAAAAGAGAAACTCAGAAACTAACATCATGCTAAGACATTACATTAACAAGAAATCTAGAAAATACTGGAACAAGGTAACAGGAAGTAAGGCAACACAGGTTTGGAGACGAAGAAGTATGAGATTCCACTTCACAGGCTGTAGAAGTGTGTCCTTTCAAATACATATTCTGTCTTGAGAACGTTTCCATTCATCTTGCTCATAAATATCCCAAAAGAAATTAAAGTGAATTTGCATTCTTCCGATTTCGTGGAGGATATTTGCACAGGATACAATGTTTCTGACTTGACAGCTTCAACTACAGACTTAACCATCACATACCTTCGGCCATGCTGGGAGCCATTGATTTTTGTCAGGTTTTGAGAATATACTGAAAGAAGTTGGGATTATTTTGCTTGGACAGGAGAATGCCAAGAGGAGATTTGATTGAGGTTTTCAAAATCATGAACGGATTGAATAGAGTTTAGAGGGAGAAGCTGTTCCTGCTCATAATGTACAAGGAGCCAGAGACCAGAGATTTAAAGTGATTTGCAATAAAAAAAAGGGATGAGTTGAAATCTAAGGATATGGAATTGAATTTCCATGAACTATGAAAAAAGCAGATGATTTTTTTTTCCATTCAAGACAACACTGAATGAATATGCGGATAGAAGTGATACGTAAGAGTATGGATGAAAAGACAGAGATTGCCGCTCAGCAATGATGCTGGTTTGAATAACCAGTGGGAGCTTGACAGGCCAAATAGTTCCTTTCCACATCATAACGATTCTGTGCTGTCCCCAAGATTCGGTCAAGTTTTGAATACTTAACATTGTCCTTCAAACGATTTATTTCACAAAATTCATTCCAAAAGGTATTCAAGGATATTGTTTTGTATATTTAACGAATGATTTAAGAAAATCAGTTGACTGTTAAAGTCAACTGCAAAATAAATTTACATGTACAATCTAAACGCAATATCACATTTCAGCCACAGTGAAAATTACATCATGAAATTTCATCCACTCAGTGATAATTCAGCAAGAACAGTATCTGTCTACAATTCAACAACAACGACAACACATTAAATGCCTGGTACTTCACTGAAAACAACTTGATCAATAACACAAACACAGTTGCAATAACTCTGTGATTGTAGCCCTCAAATTCAGATACTGGATGGTTACCACTGACAGAAATTAACAAGATAATTCATCTGGGACTTCGATAGCAGCAAGAATGGGATAATAAATGGCAAACACTGGACCTATTGGTTTCTCATGCATTTTTATTTTTGCGTGTTTACTGCACTTCCCGGGAAAGTGCTCACATGATGTCAGTCTCTTGGTAGATAATTAGGGAGGTTTCATCTTTACGGGCATTGAGGTTATTCTCAGAAACAAAGCTGTGAGTTAATGATCACCTGTTGTTTATCTTTTGAGGAAACGGCATTTTCTCATGTGCTGTGACTGTGTTCCAAAGGTCAACAAATGTGGATCGCAGCGTTATCCTGACAACATTATGTATAAGAAATAACACCAGCCTGCATAATACCACTTAGTTAGTTGCAGCAGCGTATGTTCATGACCAAGCATGATGAATGAATTTTTTAAGAATGAAACGAGACCATGTTCTCATTTCTGATTGCCTGTACTACTCGTGCTCACCTAAAAGCAATATAATTACAAATTGTCCAATATACTTACTGTCGATAACCTTTAATGTGCAGAGTTCCAGTTCAGTGCTGTATATTTTCTGTGCACTTTGGAAGCAGCAACAAGACAAGGGAGTACACAATAAATGGGAGCAACTTGGGAAGCTCAGAGGGGAAAAAAACAATCTTTTGTTTCTTGTCCATTGTTCCCAGATCAGGGAAGGGCATTTTAAAAGGATAGTTAAGATTTCATATAAGATACATACCATTGTCGGTGGTCAGCAGATTGCAAACATATCGAGGTAATGGGTAGTAGTACATCACTTTGGTTGTGGCAGATTTTAGCTTAGAATATCCTTTTTTGTCACATGCTTCCAATATAAAATATTCGCTCGTACATAAACGCCATTCACAGAATAAAATGCAAACGATAATTTAAAGAAAGTCCAACCTTTCCTTCTCTAATGCTACAGCATATTGCTGCCAGTGTCCTTGCTCCTTCACCATGCTGTGAATAATGGCCAGTTCCAAGCTTCCGAGCCCATGCCAGACTGTGCCGTATGTCCTGCTCCAGGCTTTCATACCATGCCACCAGGAGTATCCTGCTCTGGGTTTCCCTGTCCATGCTGTGCCATCAAGAGAGTGTCCCTCTTGCCGAGTGCAACATAGTTACCACATTGAAGTAAGGATTTGTTACGCTTGGGGTTGGGGGGTGGGGGTGGTTGGTGCAGAGATGTGCAAAGGAGATTAAGAAGGACTTTGCCTCTGATGGATTATTTCAACAGTTAAAAGAGGCTGGAGAACCGCGAGTTGTTTACTTTGCAGTAGAAGATTTTGAGGGAGAACCTGAGAGAATAATTGACTGAATACTTGGAGGCTTCAAATCTAATGTGGCAGAATCGTCCTACTGTGTATTGTTGCAGAGTCATACATTCTTCCAGCAAAGGGACAGGCCCTTCAGCATGGCCCACGTCGAGCACTGTGCATCTGACCTCCAAAATCCTTTGTTCCATGACACCCCGTAAGGCCCAACCATTCACCATGAAACTCCTACCTTGACTTGACTTTCCAAAATG
Organism: Hemiscyllium ocellatum; assembly: GCF_020745735.1. Lineage (NCBI taxonomy): Eukaryota > Metazoa > Chordata > Chondrichthyes > Orectolobiformes > Hemiscylliidae > Hemiscyllium > Hemiscyllium ocellatum. Next base: position 33,551,902 of record NC_083433.1, read on the forward strand.
CAAGAGCTCACACTAAACTACATCAAATTCCATTTGCCATTTCTCGGCCCACTTCCCCACATGATCAAGGTCCTTCTTCAAAATCTGATAACCTTCCTCACTGTCCAGGATACCACCTATTTTAGTGTCATCTGAGAATTACTGATCATGCCATGTACATTTTCATCCAAATCATTGACATAGATAGCAAAAAGCACTGCAACCAGCAATGACTTCTGACACACACCATTAGTCACAGGCCTCCAGTCCGACAAGCATCCCTCCAGTATTACCCTCTACTTCCTACCATCAAGTCAATTGTGTATCCAATTTAGCAGCTCTCCTTGGATTCCATCTCTTCCAGAGCAGCTTACCATGTGGAACCTCATCAAAGGACTTATTGAAATTCATATACACTATGTCTACCGCCCTGCCCTCATCAAACTTCCTGGTCACTTCATCAAAGAACTCTAGCAAATTTGTGAGGCATGATTTCCCATGAGCAAAGCCAAGTTGACCTCTCCTAATCAAGCCTTGTCTTTCCAAGTGCATGTATATCTTATCTCAGGGTCTTCTCAAGGAATTTACCTACCACAGATGTTATGCTTACTGGTCTACAGGTCATAGGTTTTTCGTTGCAGCTCTTCTTGAATAAGGGCACAACATTCGCTGCCGTCCAGTCTTCCAGGACCTCACCCGTGGCTAAGGATGATGCAAAAATATCAGCCAGGGCCCCCGCAATTTCTTTTCTAGCCTCTTACAGTGTTCTTGGATATATCTGGTCAGGACCAGGAGATTTATCCACCTTCAAACACTCTTATACATCATACATTTGTGATGGTTCAGTCTCCAAGGGTTAAAATACTTTTTGTGTCTGGAATTATTCTATGAACTTGATAAAAACTTAAAAGGGACATGGACAGCTTAAGTAGAATGTAGCCGTGAGTCTTAATCGAAGGTCAACATTTAAGTGAAGTTTGAAGGAAACGGCAATTGTTTTAGGGAGGATATATAGAGAAAGATTTTTCACCCCACAGCATAACAGTAGTCTGGAACATACTGCCGAGGAGAATAGCTGAGGTGGAAACCTCACAGTGTTTAAAACATACTTCATTTAACACACCTCATGTCTTTCAAGGCTTTGACATCAGTGCTGGAAGTAGGACACATACAGATCTGGTATATTTTGGGGGTATGTATAGAATGAGTTGAAGAGCCTTTCAATATGGACGAGGCCACACCCCCTTGAAATATTTTAAGAAACTAACCTAGACCTAACTTTTCGTTATTTTAAAGGCAGATGTGAAGTGGCTCTTCCAGGTGTGATATAGCTGGTCAAACCACTCGTCTTTCAGCACAACAGAATTTATTTAAAAACTACAGTTGAAATACAAACAAAAGAAAATGGAATTTAGAATAGCTTAACTGTTGGAAAGCTTAACTGACCTGACACAGTTAGTATCACTAATTAACTGCTCCAATACAATAATATCCCATAAACATGGAAAAAAAAGATAATTTCAAACAAAGATTCATACAGGCGGCAGTGAGGAGCATCAAGATTAGACTAGATTAGATTCTCTTTCGTGTGGAAACACGCCGTTCAGCCCAACAAGTCCACACCGATCCACCAACGAGTAACCCACCAAGACCCATTCCCCTTCACTATATTTACCCCTGACTATTGCACCAAACACTATGGGAAATTTAGCATGGCCAATTCACCTGACTTGCATTTTTTAGATTGTGGGAGGAAGCCGGAGCACCCGGAGGAAACCCATGCAGACACGGGGAGAATGTGCAAACTCCATACAGTCAAGAGAGTGATCTCAAAAGAAAGTCAGAGCAATTCCTTACTGAATTAATGGATTGACGCATCTTGTGACTGCTACAGCTAAAAGCAAATTGGATAAACTTGAACTGGGAGAACTGGTCATTCCCCTTCCATTACTAAACTAGACTCTTTGGTACTTCTGCCTTTACAATCTCTCTTCAAATAAACCAAGAACAAACTAACCTTTTTAAAGTGCCAGCATCGTCACACTCTTCTGAATGAACTGTATGATTCAAACATCCTATTTTTAGTCTCCAAAGGGAACGAATATTATGTCATGTCTAAGGATAATCATCTCCAGTCATTAATATTGTGATATCCAAAATTAACAGCCAATTCATTGCAAGAGTGCAGAAATACAATGTTGAGGATGTTTTCGCAAATGCCTTTCTGCTGGACTCCCATTAAAAAAACACCTGGGGAATGTGAACACATGTTCTCCCTTGGTCCAGATGACTCCAGTCCCAACAGCATTGAGAACGTTGGACATGATCATGGAAACATCAGTGCAGTTGTATGGAACCCGGTCAACTCCAGACATCAAGTCCCTTCAATAATGGCGCATAATATTCAACATAGGAAACATTGACAAGATAAACTGCTCAGAATGCAAGACGGCACTGACAGCATCGTTGGCTGTGGCAGGGCTTCTGAGACCATAAGCTCCAGGCCGGCCACATCCTTCTCTCTCTCTCTCTCTCAATCTGTCTTTGCCATCTTTTTTCTTTCTCATTTCCTTTCTTCGATTTTTGAATACTTTGAAACTTTGGAATACTGCAGCGCTGTTGAGGAGTGGTCAGTAGAAGCAGTGGTGGCTGGAGTGAGGCCTGCTGATTCTCCAGGGCCAGAACCTGGTCTCTGTCACTGGATGAGCAGAGGGCTGTGGAGCTGAAAAGTGTGGTGCTGGAAAAGCAGAGCATGTCAGGCAGCATCCAAGGAGCAGGATAATCGACGTTTCAGGAGATAGAGAATGGGGATAATCTAGCCTGTTTATCAAAACTTATCGAATCACTACAGTGAAGAGAGCGGCTATTTGAGTCTGCACTGACACGTGTGAAGAGCATCCCATACTTGCCCCATAACCCCACATTTAGTGCAGTTAAATTACCTAGCCCTCACATCGCTGCATTCTACGTGGGAATTTAGCGTGATATTTAACTTCCACATCGTTGGGGGAGGAAATCAGAGCACTCAGAGAAAGCCCACACAGAGTGTGTGCAAACTCCACACAGAGCTGGAATTGAACCCCAGTCCCTGATTCTGTGAGGTAGCAGTTCCAACCACTCTGCCAACCTTCCACCCCTGCCGCACTGCCAGGCAGTGACTAGCAGGGTACCTGAAGGATCAGTATATTGCTCCAAGTTATTCCCGATATATATAAATGATCGGGTTGAGGGAACCAAATGTCACATTCCCGACTTCACTGACAACACAACTCAGTGTGGCTGTGAGTTGTAGGGAGGTAAATAGGTAACAGGTGATTCAGAGACATCGGGTGAGTGGCCAAAGAATGAGTGATAGATGCGGTACAATGTAGCAAACGTGAAGTTGTAAACTTTTGGCTTGCAAACAAAAACAGAAAGCAAGAGTGCTATTTAAATGTTGGTAAACATTTGGAAGTATCGATATACAAAGCGCTCCAGTGTCTTTGTACCAGTCACTGAAAGCAGGTAGACATGTGCAGTGAGCAAGAGGAAGGCAATGGTAGATCGGTCTTCATTGCAAGAGTGAAAAGTCACATATCACGAGGTCATAGTCTAATAGGTTTGTTTGGAAGTACAAGCTTTCAGAGCACTGTGCCTTCATCAGCTAGCAACCTGAGGAACGAACAGTGCTCAGAAAGCTGGTATTTCTCAATAAACCTGTTGGACTATGACCTGGTTTTGTATGGATTTTAACTCAATCATTAAGATGAGGAAACATTTATTCACTAAAAAGGAACTGAACCTGTGGATGTCCCTATCACAGAAATCAGTGGAGATCAGGTTTCTGACTATATTCTCAGCAACAGCTAGACATATGTTTGAATTTTGAAGGCATCAAGCTTCATGGGGAGAAAACGAGAATGTAGAATGCAATTGAGGATCAGCTCTGATATTTGGAATGGCAGAAAAGGATCTAAGGGTCACCGTCTCTTTCAGTTTCAAATTTCTGTGTTTCAGGATGTTGATCGCCTATTTCACGGTTTTTCCTGGAGGCCCAGGACCTCCATGTCCTCGGCAAAGTGGGAGGGGCAGTTGAAATGTTGGGCCACGGGGCGGTGTAGTTGATTGGTGTGGGTGTCCCGGAGATGTTCCCTAAAGCACTCTGCTAGGAGGCGCCCAGTCTCCCCAGTGTAGAGGAGACTGCATTGGGAGCAACGGATACAATAAATGATACTAGTGGATGTGCAGGTAAAACTTTGATGGATGTGGAAAGCTCCTTTATGGCCTTGCATAGAGGTGAGGGAGGAGATGTGGGCACAGGTTTTACAGTTCTTGCGGTGGCAGGGGAAAGTGCCAGGACGGGAGGGTGGGTTGTAGAGGTGCGTGGGCCTGCCGAGGACATGGAGGTCCTGGGCCTCCTTAACCGCCGCTCCCTCACCACCAGACGCCTGGAGGAAGAACGCCTCACCTTCTGCTTCAGAACACTTCAACCCCAGGGCATCAATGTGGACTTCAACAGTTTCCTCATTTCCCCTTCCCCCACCTCACCCTCGTTCCAAACTTCCAGCTCAGCACTGTCCCCATGACTTGTCCGGACTAGTCCGACGCGCCTAGCTTCTTTTGCACCTATCCACTCCACCTTCTCCTCCCAGACCTTCATCCCCTCCCCCACTCACCCATTGAACACTATTCTACTTTCTCCCCACCCCCCCTCCTCTAGCTTATCTCTCCACACTTCAGGCTCACTGCCTTTATTCCTGATGAAGGGCTTTTGGCCGAAACGTCGATTTCGCTGCACTTTGGATGCTGCCTGAACTGCTGTGCTCTTCCAGCATAACTGATCCAGAATCCGGTGTCCAGCATCTGCAGTCATTGTTTTTAACTCTGACCCTGTTTGACTTCAGTTTAGATCATGAATCATTGCTCATTAAAGAACTATTCAAATCGCTGCAAATGCCGGAGGGGTCTTGGGTCACAGTGGCAAATGCTTTGCATCGAGCCAAAAGGTCTGCCTGCAAGTCCCATTACGTTTGTATGCAATGTATGTAACATGGATATTCCAGGAGTGGTGTAGCTGGTCAAACCACTCAGTTTCAAACAGAACAGAACTTATTCACAAGGTTATGAAATGAAACACAAACAAATGAGAACAGAATAGTTAATAACTTAACCTAGCAGACAATACCAAAAAGCAAAATCAAACACAGGGTCTTAGCGGAGAGATCTCAGAAAGAGGAGGGTCGGCCTGCACCTGCTTGTTTGGGTCCAGCAGCTTTTCAACACTATTGTTAAAACCCAAACCAAACCAGAGTAAAAGCTGAGCTGGGAGAACTGGTCAATCCCCTATCATTGTATAATTGCATTTTTTAAAACTTGAATGCTTTCTGACTGAGGCAGTATTTGTTACTGATGAACAAACTGGAACGAAACTACTTCAATTAGACTTGTCAGATTCAGTGTCTTAATAACCCAGGAAAACATAACCTTGTTTAATGAAGCAACTTCATCACAATTGTTTTCTGAATGTAGTTCAATTGTACTTGGAATGATAAAATACATCATGTGCCTGATTGATTATAGGGTACAAAGCTGTGAATGAGAAGTGTTGTGTGTATTCTGTCTTTTTTATGGGTCAAAGTAAGGAACACTTGAGGTTGATCAATGATCTCATTTGATGATGAAATGGGAAGGTTATATCATGTTATGTTATGATATCAATGAGGTAAACTAAGATGTTTTATTTTGCGAAATGAATCATAGAAATGCAGGGCAGCAGGTCATTTAGTGCCAGGCTCAGCTGATTTCTGAAACTGGGACAGGAGCTGATGCTGTGATTCTCTGTTGGTCAGACTGTAGCAGGGAACTTGGTAGTGCCCAGTACCAAGAGGTTGTCTAATTTGTATTGTACTCTGTCACAATGTCACAACGTGAGTATGTACATTCTGGGCAAATGTTCATCCAAGCAGAGACTTAGAAAGTAACCTGTGAGGATTAAAAAATAAATAGAAAGATCTCTGATATTATGGTGGCAACTGGCTTTTTAGCCAACATATAAAAGATACATATATTTATCTTCTTTATTCACACGTAGAATGTGGATAGCACTGGTCGGCTGCCCAGCATTTATTGCCTGTATCTGGCTGCCCTTGAAAAGGGCTTCCTTCTTAAACATGCGCAGTCCACATCTTGTAGATTAACCCATAATGTCCTCAAGGAAAGAATTTCAGAATTTCAAAACAGGGGCAGTGGCGGAACAGTGATATTATTTCGGTCGGAATGTTGTGTGGATTGCCAGTTAATTTGCAAGTGATGGTATTCCCATGTATCTGCTGCCCCTGTTATTCTGGATGAAAGGGCTTCGAAGGTGCTGTCTAAGGATCTTCGGTAAATTTTTACAGTGTGTCTTGCAGATAGCACACACTGTTGGAACGAGGTACCAGTGGTGGAGAAAATGCATGCTTGTGTATGTCAGAGCAATCAATCAAGTGGGCTGCTTTGTCCGAAACAGTACTCAAGCTTCTTGAGTGTTACTAGTGTTGCCAGGAAAGTGGGGAGTATTCCATGAAGATAGTAGAAATCCTGTTGGAGTGAGGACCTGAGTTATTTGCCATTGTATCCCTAGCTTCTAACCTGCTCTAGGAGCCATTGCATTTATATGGTGAGTCCAGCTGTGTTTTTAGTCAATGATAGCACTCAGGTCATTGATTTTAGGGGAATCCAGTGATGGTGATATCACTGACTGCCAAGGGGCGGGGGTTAGGTTGTCTGTTATTATTGATAGGCATTGCCCGACCTTTGTGTGGTACGAATGCTACTTGTCATCCCAACCCGCAGACTGTTACATTTGGTGATGGACAGCTTCAGTAACTGAGGAGTGGCGAATTGTGCTGATCATTATGCAATTATCAACCAACATCTCCAATTCTGACTTTATGATGAGGGGATGGAAATTGATGAAGCAGCTGAAGATGGTTGGGCTTAGGAGGCCATCCTGAGGATCCCCTGCAGTCCTGGAGCTAAGCTTCCTGATCTCCAACAATCATGACTATCTTCCTGTGTGTCAGGCATGGCAGCTATGTGCAGAGTTTGTTCCCGATACTAATTTGTCGTTTTGCTCAGGTTCTGTGATGCCACACTCAGTGGAATGTGGCCTTAGATTAGTTTAGATTACTTACAGTGTGGACACAGGCCCTTCTGCCCAACAAGTCCACACTGACCCGCCGAAACACACCCACCCAGACTCCTACATTTACCCCTGCACCTAACACTACGGGCAATTTAGCATTGCCAATTCACCTAAACTGCCCATTTTTTTTTGGGATAAAACCTGAGTACCCAGAGGAAACCCAAGCAGACACGGGGAGAATGTGCAAACTCCACACAGACAGTTGCCTGAGGTGGGAATTGAAGCTGTCACTGGTGGGTCTCTGGCGCTGTGAGGCAGCGGTGCTAACCACTGTACCACCGTGCCGCCATTCACCTCATTTTTTAAAATTCATTCTTGAGATCAGTGATGACTGGTTAGACACAGAGTCCAGTCCAAGTGAACTAAACCGCTGTTAGTCTGGAGTCACGTCTGGAGCCAGATGAGGTAAGAATGGCAGTTCCTTCCCTAAAGGGCATTTGTGAGTCAGAAGCACTTCCTTCCAACAGTCGACAGTGTTTTTTTTCATCTTCATTAGACTCCTAATTCCAGATTGTTTTACTGAATTAAATTTTTACCATCTGCTGTGCAGGGTTCAAATTCAGGTCCCCAGAGTATTTCCTGGGTTGCTGCATTAACAGTGCAACAATAATGCAACTAGGCCATCACCTCCCCTGAAGCCTCACCTCTACTTTTCAGCTGTTTTATCCATGTGTGAACCAAGGCTGTAATGAGGTCAGGAGCTGAGTGATCCTGGTGGAATCCAAATTGGGCGTCACTGAGCAGGTTGTTGATGAACAGGTACTGCGAGATAGCACTGTTCATAACATAGATCATAATCGAGAGTAATTCATGATCAAGAATAAACTGATTGGATCCAAACCGTCTGGATTGGATTTGTCCTGCTTTTTTTCATTACAGACAAGACATTGTTACATATGGAGCTGGATGTGTGTTGGCCTTTTGAGAGAGTGAATCAGGTGACCTGGACATGGGAGCTAGGGGAAATCTAAAACTAATTGTGGACATGAGAGACCTACAACAAAATATCCCCTGTTCAAGTTTATCTTCTGCCTACTTTGTGTTCCATTTATGGTCTATGTGAAGCACAAATATAATAACTGGAGACAAGAATGGAATATGGCGACAGCATCTGAGTGAATGAATTGTTTGTCAGGACCACAAATGTTGTCTGGGACTTTGGTAATAGCACAGGATTGTAACATGATATTAGAATTGTAAGATTGTAAAGATTTCAAGGGAAGTGATTGTAAGGGGACTTGAGCTGTGGCTGACGCCAAGGAAGAATGGTATGCGCACAGAGCGGGCTGACAGTGACTGTTCTGAGGAGACTCGGGTCATAGCCAATGGCTGAAGAGGGGAATGATAACCCAACAACTTACCAAAGTCATAATGGAGTACGACTGCAAGGGGACTCAGTCTGCAGTCAATATCAAGGAAGAACAATATGCCAGCAGAGTCAGTGAGGGAGTGGCAGACACAGGAGCATTCATTGAGGTGATTCAGGCCGCGAATGGCTACTTTACTCGAGTGTCAAGGAAAATTCCCAATGATGGGAAAACAAACAGATGTGTCAATTTGTAGCGATGGAACCATTTGATGAAAAGACTGAAATTTGGATGGTATACGCTGAGTTTTTAGTGGTTTCGTAATGGAGAACAAAGTCTAAAGACTTAATGATACCAGTTTTCTTGAAACTCATGGGGTGTAAGTACCTCATTATTCTAAGGATCTGGTGCAAACAGAGAAAACTGGAGAAGACAAGTGTTTGGAAGTTAATTTGCACCAAAGCCACTGGTGTGTGTGGAACATTTTCATTTTTATGAACTGGTACAGAACAAAAGAGAGTCCATCGCCAATTTGTGGCTGCCTTAAAGAGGCTAGATGAACAATTGCGAATTTGGAGGGTTCCACTAAGATGCTTTGTGACACTGTTCGGTTTATGTCCTCAGACAAGAAGCATTCCAAAGAAAGTTATAATCAAGAAGAGGCCCGGAGGCAGCTCTTGAAATTGCTACCTCGATTGAGTTGGCCACAAGCGAAGTTATCCAGGTGAGTGATGATGCCTGAGTGTATTAAACATAGAACATATAACATAGAACAACACAGTGCAGAACAAGCCCTTCAGCCCTTGATGTTGTGTCGACCTGTGAGCTCATCTAAGTTCAGCCCCCTACACTATCCCATCATCATCCATGTGCTTATCCAAGGATTGTTTAAATCTCCCTAATGTGGCTGAGTTAACCACATTGGCAGGTAGGGCATTCCATGCCCTTAACACTCTCTGAGTAAAGAACCTGCCTCTGACATCTGTCTTCAATCTATCACCCCTCAATTTGTAGTTATGCCCCTTTGTACAAGCTGACGTCATCATCCTAGGAAAAATACTTTCGCTGCCTACCCTATCTAATCCTCTGATCATCTTGTATGTCTCTATCAAATTCCCTCTTAGCCTTCTTCTTTCCAATAAAAACAGACCCAAGCCTTTCGTCATAAGACCTTCCATCCAGACCAGGCAACATCCTGGCAAATCTCCTCTGCACCTTTTCCAATGCTGCCACATCCTTCCTGAAATGTACACAATATTCCAAGTGCGGCCACACTTGTGTTTTGTACAGTTGCAGCATTACATTACAGCTCCAGATCACAACCCCTCAACCAATGAAACCTAACAGCACTATCAACCTGGATGGCAACTTTCAGAAATCTATGCACATGGACTCCAAGATCCCTTTGCACATCGACACCACCAAGAATCCTTCCATTGACCCAGTATTCTGTTTTCCTGTTATTCTTCACAAAGTAAATCACCTCACATTTAGTTGCATTGAACTCCATTTGCCATCTCTCAACCCAATTCTGCAGTTTATACAAATTCCCCTACAACCTGCAACATTTTTCCACACTGTCCACTATTCCACCGACTTTAGTGTTATCTGCAAACTTACTAATCCATCCACCTATGCCTGCGTCTAAGTCATTTATAAAAATAACAAACAGCAGTGTTCCCAAAACAGATTATGTGGCACACCACTAGTAACTGGACTCCAGGTACCTCAATACTTAGCTATTTACCATCAACCACCACTCACTGCCTTCATTCAGAAAGCCACTTTCTAATCCAAGTTGCTAAGTCACACTCAATCCCATGCCTCTGCATTTTTTCCAATAACCTACTATGTGAAACCTTATAAAAGACTTTACTGAAGTCCATGTATACCACATCAACAATCCTACCCTCATCCACATGCTTGATCACCTTCTCAAAAATTTCAATGAGGTTTGTGAGAGATGACCTGCCCTTGACGAAACCATGTTGACTCTCTAAAATCAAATTGTTGCTTGCTAGATGATTATAAAGCTTATCTCTTATAATCCTTCCCAAAACCTTTCCTACAATAAATGTAAGGCTCACAGGTCTATAATTAGCTGGGTCATCTCTACTCCCCTTCTTGAACAAGGGCACAACACTTGCAATCTTCCAGTCCTCTGGTACTAAACCTGTAGACAATGACGACTCAAAGATCAAAGCCAAAGGCTCTGCTCTCTCCTCGCTAGCTTCCCAGAGTATCCTTGGAGAATTCCCATCCAGCCCAGGGGTCTTGTCTACTTTCATTCCTTCTAGAATTGATAACACCTCTTCGTAATTAACCTCGATCCTTTCTAGTCTTGTACCTCGTATCTCATTCTTCTCCTCTACAATATTATCTTTTTCCTGAGAGAAAACCATTGAGAAATATTCGTTTATCACCTCTCCGATCTCCATAGGATTCATACATAACTTTCTACTTCTTCTTTGATTGGCCTTATACCTACCATAGTTATCCTTTTATTCATTACGTACCGAAAAAAATTTTTAGGGTTCTATTTGCTAAAGACTGCTCATATTCTCTCTTTGTTCTTCTTAACTCTCTCTTTAAATCCTTCTGGCTAATCTGTAACTCTTCATCACCTCATCTGAACCATCTCATCTCATCATTGCATAAGCTTCCCATCCAAGTATATCTGCAGGAAGTGGACCCAACTCTTGCTCCTCCAAGACCACATTAGGGAACTGGAGCGAGAGCTGGATGAACTTCCAATCATTCAGGAGGCAGAGGCTGTGATAGATTAGAGTTACAGGGAAGCAGTTAGTCCTAGGCACAAAGAAATTTGGGAATTGTTCAAAGGGGAAAACAGTCAGTGGAGGGATCCTCCATGGTCGTTCCTCTGAAAAACCAGTATACTGTTTTGGACACTGTTGGGAGGGGTGGTGTGGTGCAGAAAGCTTACCAAGGGTATGCAGTGGGGTACAGGTCTCTGGCACAGAGTCTGTCACTGTTGCACAGAAGGGAAGGAAAGAAAGGAGGGGTGTGTTAGCCATTGGAGACTCAATAGTTAGAGGGTCAGATATAAGGTTTGTAGGGAACGAACGAGACTTGCGGTTGTGTGTTGCCTCCAAAGTGCCAGGGTCCATGATGTCTCGGATCGTGTCTTTGGGGTCCTGAAGGGAGAGGATGACCAGCCCCAAGTCGTGGTCCACGTAGGTACCAATGACATAGGTAGAAAGAGGGATAGGGATGTAAGGCAGGATTTCATGAAGCTAGGGTGGAAGCTGAGAGCTAGAACAAACAGAGTTGTTATTTCTGGTTTGTTACTCGTGCCATGTGATAGTGAGGCAAGGAACAGGGAGAGGTATCAGGTGAACACGTGGCTGCAGGGATGGTGCAGAAGGGAGGGTTTCAGCTATTTGGATAATTGGGGCTCATTTTAGGGAAGGTGGGACCTTTACAAACAGGACAGTCTTCACTTGAACCAGAGGGGTACTAATATCTTGGGTGGGAATTTGCTGGTGCTATCTGGGTGGGTTTAAACGAGCTCAGGGGGGGATGGGAACCTAAGGTGTCGCTCCAGTGCACGGGGAGGATGAGAGTAGGGAGGGCCTGGACAGGATTTCATAGTCACAGGAATGTGCCTGCAGACACAGGAATTGTGTCTACTTCAACGCCAGAAGTATCCGAAATAAGGTAGGTGAACTTGCAGCATGGATAGGTACCTGGGACTTTGATGTTGTGGCTATTTCAGAGACATGAATAGAGCAGGAATTGGAATGGATGTTGCAGGTTCCAGAGTTTATATCTTTTATTAAGAACAGAAAAGGCGGTAAAAGAGTGGAAGGTATGGCTTTGTTAGTCAAGGATTCTATAATGGTGGCGGAAAGAACTTTTGACGAGGACTCATCTGCTGAGGTAGCATGGGCTGAGGTTAGAAACACTGCTAGGTTTTTTTAATAGGCTTCCGCAGAGTTCCAGGGAGATGGAGGAGAGGATTGGTAAAATGATTCTTGGCCGGAGTGAAAGGAACAGGGTGGATATTATGGGGGGTTTTAACTTCCCCAACATTGGCTGGAAATGCGATGACTCTCGTACATCAGTGGATCAGTTTACCAGGATGCTGCCTGGACTGTTGAGCCTGTCTTTATGAAGAAATGGCAATACCCAGAGAGGAGACAACTATGTCACAGCTAACAGCAGCCAATCAAAGAGAGACATATCTGCACAAAAACAGGGACTTCAGGAACAATGCCTGTATATAATAGTTTGATTTGCTGGATGCATGACATATATATTATATAACTATGTACACAGAATTACCTATAATTTGTAGGTAATTACCTATAATTATCTATAATAGTCACAGTCACATTATAATTATCTATAATTATAATCAGCTGTCTTTGTATCCATGTTCCGTAAGCTTTCACAAAAATTTCTGGACTTCTTTCCTCCTCATACATTCATAAGTTAATCGTCAACTTTGTTTCTGTGGTATCTGCTATAGTTCTCAAGCTTTCTGACTGATCCTGTATTGTGCCTGGCTTTCAACGCTGTTTATAAAGAAAACAGTTTCAGAATCTGTCAGATTTCTGATATCCAATCAGAATATTTTCAAACAAACTGCTGGCTGCATGAAATTTTTCCAAATATACTTGGAAAAAGGTGCATGAACTTGGATGTGGTTGTTCTGTTGTGTGCAATGTGTCCAGTGTCCAACTGCTACAGGGAGGGACAGTTTCATTCACCACGGGAATACAGTGTGATTATTGACTGGAACTGAATAACCTTAGGAAGTGAATAATAAGCATTGACCCGGTCACTGAACTATGTCACAGAGGGCACATGATATACTGTACTGGCCAATATGTTATGTGGAGAAAGCTAAACCAATTAAAGCAATAGTTCACGTTTGAAGATCTATTAAATTATTTTGTGTTCAGTCCTTAAACTCTAGGATATGGTTATGTGCACAGACAGTGACATGCTTTCTTGCAGCATCAGGATTAATTTATTCTGAGCATGTGGAGTTGTGGAGATGCCTCGGTGGTGAAGTCACAATTGGGGAAAGAGTACTTGGTTTAGTAAACTAAGTTATTGAGCAAGGATTTGGTACATTATCCCAGAGTGGTATATCCGATTCAGCATTAAACTCAGTATTTGTTTAGTTCAGTATTCCATAAGACCACAAGACATAGGAGCAGAAATAAGGCCATTTGGCCCATCAAGTCTGTTCCACCGTTCAATCATGGCTAATCAGTTTTTTTTTCAACCCACTTTCTCCCTGTAACCCTTGACAAACAAGAACCCATCTATCTCTATTTTAAATGTACTCAGTGACCTGGACTCTACACCTTTCTGGCGCAATTAATTCTGTAGATTCACTACCCTCTGGCTGAAGACGTTTCTCCTCATCTCTGTTCTAAAGGCTCTTCCCTTTACTTGAAGGGTGTTTCCTCAAGTCCTAGTCTTGGCTGCTAATACTAACATCTTCCCAACATCCAGTCTGTCCAGGCTGTTCAACTTTCTGTAAGTTTCAATGAGATCCCCTTTATAATTTTAAACTCCGAGTATAGACACAAACATTTCTCATTTCTGGGATCATTTTCACGAGCCTTCCCTGGACCTCTCCAAGGCCAGTATATTTTTCTAGAGGTATAGAGTCCAAATTAATCACAATACCCTGATGTGGTCTGACCAGAGCTTTACAAAGGCTCAGAAGTACATCCCTGCTTTTATATTCAAGTCCTCTTGAGGTGAATAACAGCATTGTACTTACTGACTCAACGTACAAGTTTACCATAAGAGAAAACTAAACTAGCCGTCCCAAGTCTCATTTTACTTCAGATTACTGCATTTTTAACCCCATATAGAAAATTGTACATGCTTCTGTTCATCCTACCAAAGTGCATATGTCGCACCTTTCCACTTTGTGTTCCATCTGTCACTTATTTTCCCATTCCACCAATCTGTCTAACTCCTTCCACAGCCACCCAGTCTCCTCAAAACTAGTTGCCCCTCCACCTATCTTTGAAACAGCTGCAAAACTAACCCTCAGTTCCTTCATCCAAATCATTAATGCATAAAACATTGTGGCCCGATCACTGACCCTTGCCGAACTCCACTAGTCACCGGCTCCAATCATGAGTTGCCGGCTGACATTCATTTTTGAATTCCTCAGGATGGAAGCCTATTATGATATCAGAGCCAGTCATACGCCCTTTAGAAGAGTCATTAGAAGCACCTGCCTGTCGGATACATGCAACAGTACTGGATTCATCACATCTTTTAGCTACTTGGCACAGCACACCAAATGCAATATCTGGCGATAAATACAAATTCCAAGTGTAGTTGATATGAGGATGTCACTTGTTGGATAAAATTTTGGGTCGAGAGTGTGTTGCTGGAAAAGCACAGCAGTTCAGGCAGCATCCCAGCACGACACTCTCCAATCTGATCTACAGCATCTGCAGTCCTCACTTTCTCCGTGATGATTTTAACCCTCCCAGATAATTTTTTGGGGCTGGTGGAAGTGAGCGGTAAAGAAAGCATCGCGACATTTCATGCTTGAACAGCTGCAGTCATTTTGCTATCTTTGGGCATTTTTAAGGTATGAGATCCAAACATGTACACAGCACGTTAACGCGAAGTCACCACACGCCAATTCCACATAATTCACTGCACTCCAGCCAAGGGTAAATGGATTACAGTGAGCAACATGTGATGCAACTGGGAATTTACAGAATGCTTTGCAATGTAAATACACGTGACAATATTGTCTTCACTCACTACACATTCTACAAGCATTAGCTCTAGATTTCAAAGATACTCGGGATGGAACAATTATTTGCAAGAAAAAGGGATAATAAGAGAGTATGCTGCGATATGAATCATGTTAGTTTCTTTCATTTTGAACTTTTAAACATTTTAGCAAACAGACTGAATGGACATTTCACACCATTCTTTATCTCCTCTCTGATTTTACTCTGGGTCCCTGCATAAATAAATGGATTGATGCAGGAGTTCAATAACTGAAGCATGTATCCACTTTGTTGGACAATAAATATCGGTTTGCCGTTATCAGACCCAGAGGAATAAGAAATATTCGCAATTCGGACGTAAAAGATTGTAACAAAATATAACAAATATAATAGGATGAATGTTCCTGAGATACCAAAGAGTAAAGCAATGGACTTTCTTCGCTTCTCCATCTCGGGGTCACTCTGAGTCTCTCCATTGCCCTGAGTCCGGAGTCTCCTACGGGCTCGATTGGCGGCAAAAATATGCCTGACAGTCAAAACATTGAGCAGTAATATCAGAATGAAAGGAAGACACGGAGTCAAAATCAAACGAATCCAGTCGTATACAGACCACCCCGGTGCAGTATAATATTCTGGTTTTAGGCCACAGAACCATGGTATTTTGTCAATTATGTACATAGGTTTATAACGGAAATACGTTGATATATTTTTTATGAAGAACAGTGCACACACCGATCCTATGACCCATGATGCCACCTTCTTCATGCAATATTTTAATTTCAGCTTTTGACAACATATGGCCACAAATCGATCCACGGTGAAAGTGACCGTTAACCAGACAGAACTGTCAATGGCTGCAAAACGTAATGAATTGCGAACACTGCATACAGGTGTGATAGACAGGAAACTGAATTGGAAATAACTCCTCACAATCTGGTTTAGTATTACAACTGTGACCACGACCAGAAGATCTGTCACTGCCATAGAGACAAGGTAATATATGATATTTGTGGAGAGACCGCATCTTCTTCGAGATAAGATCACAATCACTGCCAGGTTAGCTACAATAGATACAGATGGAGAGAACATAATAGGGATCAGCTAGTTATGATTTTGACTTTAAAAAACAGTCACCTGTTTCCAGGAGATTGCGTAAAGTTAAAAACTTTTAACATAAACCAAAGTTTGTTGAAATCCTTTACACATGAGCAATTGTGAGCTAGCCTTATACAGCTGTCCAGATTTATACTTAAATTCTTTGATAGAATAAAATAAAAGTGCATTATTCTGAAGAAACGTTATAGGGAAGAGAAACACAGAAACTAACAACATGTTAAGATATTTCATTGACAAGAAATGGAGAAAATACTGCAACAATGTAACATGAAACAAGCCAACACAGGTTTGGAAACGAAGTATGAGATTACACTTAGACTGGATAGGTGGATCCTTTTAACAAACTATTGTGTTTTGAAAATGTTTCCATTCATCTTGCTCATAAATCTCCCAAAACAAATTAAAGTGAATTGGCATTCTACCGATTTCGTGGAGGATATTTGCACAGGATGCAATGGAAAATTTGCTCGCTTTGTTGTTTCTGACTTGACAGATTCAACTACAGACTTAACCATGACATACCTTCGGCCATGCTGGGAGCCATTGATTAACGTCAGGATATGAGAATATGAAAGAAGTTGGGATTATTTTGCTTGGACAGAAGAATGTCAAGAGGAGATTTGGTTGAGGTTTTCAAAATCATGAATAGATTGAATAGAGTGGAGAGAGTGAAGCTGTTCCTGCTCATAATGTAAAAAAGAACCAGAGGACAGAGATTGAAAAAAAAACAGGGATGAGTTGAAATGTAAGGAAATGGAATGAATTTCCACAAAACGTGAAAAAGGCAGATGATTTTTCTTCCAGTCAAGACAGCACTGAATGAATATGGGGATAGAAGTGATATGCAAGATATGGATGAAAACACGGAAATTGACGCTTGGCAAACATGTTTGTTTGATTAACCAGTGATTGGCTCCACGGGTCGAATGGTCCCTTTCCACATCGTAGCGATTCTGTACTGTGACGAATGGGTCAAGTTCTGAATACCCAACATTGTCCTTCAAATAAATTATTTCACGAAATTCATTCCAAAAGGTATTTAAGGATGCATCTTGTCCAATTAATGAATCATTTCAGAGAATTATTCTCCAACTGTCAAAGGCGACTGCAAAATAGATTTACGCGTGCAACCTGAATGCAATATCACATTTCAGCCACAGTGAAAATAACATGATGAAATTTACCCACACGGTGATAATATCTGTCTACAATTCGACAACAACCACAACAAACTAAATTCCTGGTACTTCACCGAAAAAAAACTTCATCAATCACGTGAATGCAGTTGCAATTATTCTGTAGGTGTAGTCCTCAAATTCAACCATACTGACAGAATTAATCTGACTAGAATTACAACGACATCATTAAATGGTGTTACAAATCGGGAAATTGACGCAATTAAAGCAATGAATGTAACCTGACACAAGAAGGCCGTATAACTTTACAGTTGACTAATTGTACAGGCAATATGAAGAAATTGTGCAATGAATGTAATGAAATGTCAAAAATAAAGAAAGTCAGGAGTCACGCGATACCGTGTTATGGTCCTAACAGGTACATTTAAAATCACCAGCTTTCAGAGTGCAGTCCCTTTAGCAGCTCTCCGAAAGCTTGTGATTGCAAATAAACCTGGTTGAATATAATCTGGTGGTGTGTGTCTTCTGACTTTATCAACCTCAGTCCAACACCCGTATCTCCACATCAAAAATGAAGAAGTCAACATAATTTTCATGAGCATGATTAGAATATCACCAGAAGTCATAATTAAATGAGGAATTAACACCTTTTACACTAAAAGTAATGAAAAATATACTAGTGTAACATTAGCTCAGTGAATTCTAACATCTTTTTGAATAAAACTGGAGAAAAAGATAACTGTCATAAAACGAACAAAAAGAAACACATCACTGATGAAATACAATTCGTAGCAGATACAGAATGATTAACATAGTCAGAAATTAGTTCACCTGGAACTCCGATAGCAGCAAGGATATGAAAATAAATGGCAAACACTGGACTTGTCGGTATCGCATGCATTTCTGTCACAAGATTTGCGTGCTTACTGCACTTCCCGGGAAAGTGCTCACATTTATCCCTGATGTCAGTCTCCTGGTAGTTAATTAGGTCGGGTTCATCTTTACGGACATTGAGGTTATTCTCAGAAACAAAGCTGTGAGCTAATGCTCACCTGTGTATCTTTGGATGGAACGGCGTTTTCTCATGTTTTGTGACTGTGTTCCAAAGGTGAACAAACATGGATCGCAGAGTTATCCTGACATTGATGTTAAAGAAACAACAGCAGCCTGTATTTAGTAAGATGTAGCAGCGCCTGTTCCTGACCGAGCATGATGAATGAAATTTTTAAGGTGAATCGAGATCATGTTCTCATTTCTGATCGTCTGTATTAAACGTGCTGTATTAAACAGTAACATGATTCCAAATTGTCCAATATATTTGCTGTCGATAGTGTTTAATGTGCAGAGTTCCGGTTCAGTACTGTATATTCTCTGTGCACGTTGGAACAAGCAACAAGACAAGGGAGTACTCAATGAGTGGCAACAACTTTGCTCAGAGGGAAAAAAAAAGATATTTGGTTTCTTGTCTTTGTTCCCTGAACGTGGAAGGGCTGTTTAAAAGGGTTGTTATAATGGCATAGGGAATGCTTAACTTTGTCAGTGGTCAACAGATTGTAAACGCATAATGTGGAGCAGGACATAACTTTGGTGATAACAAACTGTAGCACTGAATAGCCTTTCAACATAAAACACAGCAAAATGTGTATTACACTTCTCATCCATAAGCAGCTTTCACAGAATAAAATCAAAAACAATAACTGAGAGAGAGTCCAGCTTTTCCTTCTCAATTGCGACAGCATGTCGTTACCAATGTCCCACTCCGGACTTGCCAGCTCGTCATGCGACCAGAGTGTCATGTCTCTGCTTCCCAGCCTACACCATGTTGTGAGAAAGTGTCCTGCTCCAGGCTTCCCTGCCTATGCCATACCTTCCAGAGATTGTCCAGCTTACTGTGGGCAGCATTTTAGTGAAAATATCGTTGTGCTGGAGGGAGTGCAAAAGAGATTCAGAAGGACTTTGCCATTGATGAGTAAGTTCAGATGTGAAGAGGGGCTGGATAACATTGAGTTGTTTTGTTTGGAGCAGAAAGTTTTAAGGGAGAACCTGATCGAGGAATTGAGCGAATACATGGGGCTGTACTCATGTGGCAGAAATGTCTTACCGTGGGTAGTCATGTATTTGTGGTGGGCCAGACCTGATGGGTTAAAGTGCTTTGTCTACGCGGAATGATTCTATGAACCTGATGAAAGTTTATCAGGAACACAGACAGGGTAAGTAGAATGTAGCTGTGATACTTAATTCAGGGCCAACATTTAAGTGAAGTTGAAAGTGAATGGCAATATTGATGCAGCTGGTCAAACCACTCGGCTTTAAGCAAAACAGAATTTATTTAAACACTACAGTTGAAGACAAAAACAAAACAAAATGGAATTTAGAAAACTGAACTGATTGATATAGTAACTATTACTAATTAACTGTTCTAATACAGGAACATCCCATAAACACTCACCTTGCCCCCTGATACCAATTGATTCTACTTTTGCTCAGATTCTGTGCTACCACACACAGTGGAATGTGGCCTTGATGCCAAGGGCTGTCACATTTTTTTAAAAAAATCCTTCTTGAGACAAGAGTATCACTGTTGAAAAATGTGGTGCTGGAAAAAAACAGCAGGCCAGGCAGCATCCGAGGAGCAGGAGAATCGACGTTTCGGACATAAGCTCTTCTTCAGGATTCCTGAAGATGGGCTTATGCCCGAAACGTCGAGTCTCCTGCTACTCGGATGCTGCTTGGCCTGCTGTGTTTTTCTAGCACCACATTTTTCAACTCTGGTACTCCAGCACCTGCAGTCCTCACTTTTTCCACAGGGGTATCACTGGTTAGACACAGAGGGCAGTTCCAAATGAACCACATAGCTATTATTCATGTTTAGGCCAGATGAGGTAAGAATAGCAATTTCCTTCCCTAAAGGGCATTTGTGAATCAGAAGCATTTCCTTTCAACAGATTACAATGGTTTTATGGTCTTCATTAGACTCCTAATTCCAGATTGTTTTACTGAACTAAATTTTCGCCATCTGCTGAGACAGGGTTTGATTCAGGTCCCCAGAGCATTTCCTAGGTCTCTGCATTAACAGTGCAACAATAATGCAACTAGGCCATCATCTCCCCTGAAGCCTCACCTCTACTTTTCAGCTGTTTTATCCATGTGTGAACCAAGGTTGTAATGAGGTCAGCAGCTGTGTGGCGCTGGTGGAATCCAAATTGGGCGTTACTCATTACAGGCAAAATATTGCTACATGTGTAGCTGGCTGTGTTGCTCTTTTAGGGGAGTTAATCAGGTGACCTGGACATTGGAGCTAGTTGAAATCTGCAACTGATTGTGGGCATGGGAGACCCACAACAATATACTCCCTGTTCAAGTTTATCTTCCACCAACTTTGTGTTCTATCTTTGGGTTCAATGTGAAGCACAAATATAATAACTGGCGACAAGAATGGAATGAGGCCCACAGAATCTGAGTGAATGGTGTGTTTGTCAGGAGCAAAGACGTCATCTGGGACTTTGGTAATAATGCAGGATGTTGAAGCTTTCAAGGGAAGCAGTTGCGACGGGACTTGAGTTGTGGGTATCACCAAGGAAGAATTGTATGCATATGGAGTGGGCCAATGGTGGTTGTTCTGGGGAGACCCAGGCTATTGCCAATGGTTGAAGAGGGGAATACTAACCCAACTACTTACCAAAGTCATAATGGAGTCCGATTGCAAGGGGACCCAGTCTGCAGTCTATATCAAGGAAGGACGATATGCCAGCAGGGTCAGTGAGGGAGTGGTAGACACAGGAGCATTCATTGAGGCGATTCAGGCTGTGAATGGCTACTTTACTGAGGTGGCAAGGAAAATTCCCAACAATGGGAAAATAAAGAGGTATGTCAATTTGTAGCGATGGAACCATTTGATGAAAAGACAGAAAGTTGGATGCTTTACTCTGAATGTTTTACTGCTTACGTAATGGAGAACAAAGTGCTTTGTGACATTGTTCAGTTTATGTCTTCAGACAAGAAGCATTCCAATGGAAGCCATTATCAAGAAGTGTCCCAGAGGCAGCTTTTGAAATTGCTACCTCGATAGGGTTGGCCACCAGAGAACTAACCCAGTTGAGTGATAATGCCTGAGTGCATCAAGTAGCAGATACTCAGCAGAGTGTCATATACATTACCAAATGCTGCCAATGCGTCAAGAGTGGACACAAGGAGTCAATGTGTTGGAATCGAGAATCACACTTCTGCAGATGTGAACAAGTGAGTACTGTTGAGAGAATTTGCCCCATTACAACTCAAGCCAGGGAATGGACATCTCAAGGAGACAATTCAGAGGGCAATGCATAAGGCACATGCTGCCAGCTCGGGAATGAGGAGGAATCAGTCGGGTCTGCAGCAGAGATCGGAGGACCAGAGTCAGCGGAGTTTTGCTTAAATATCACATCAGGATCAGGTGAAGCTAATTGTTTCTGAGTTCTTCATAAATTATAAGCGAAGGAAGTTCAAATGGGAGTGAATACTTGTGCAGTGTTGTCTCTGAATTCCGAACTGATACATAGAAATCAGTTAAGGGAAGTGCCATTGAAGCCTGCCAAAACAGCTTTGCAGACATACTCAGAACAACTGGTGTTACTGAAGGTCTACGTAGCGGTAAAAATGCAGCTTAGGGAACAGAGTGCCAGCATGCCTCTGTACGTCATGATATTCAGACACTCTTGGTTACAGCAATTAAAGTTAACTTGGGGGATAGTTAATAGGCTGGTGGTTTCAAAATACATTCGCAATATATTTTTAACAGGTATTAAGATGTCTTCAAAAGGAACCCTGGGTGAAAAGAAAGGAATAGAAATCAAAATTCAATTGAAGCAGGAGGCTTATCCAATGAATCTGAAGGTGTGTACAGTACTTTATGCAATTCGCCCAAAGTGGAAGGCAGAACTGGAATGACTGGTGAAGATGGGAGCATTGGAACCAGGAACCACCAATAGATGGGCTACTCCAATCATTCCTTTCTTCAACACAGAAGGTACAGTGAGGACTTGTGGCATCTTTTCAGTTCAGAGACAATTCAGGCCTGTGTGAGGATCAATACCCATTTACACTCATTGAGGACCTCTTCAGTGGACTGGTTGGGGAAAAGGAATCCTCAAAAATGTTGTATTCCTGATCACAGCTGGGAGTCATGAAGGAGTCCCAGCCACCACTGATGACAGTGTCACCCGGGGACAGTTCTGCTGCAAGCAACTTCCATTTGGCATTATGTCAGCACCATGTCTGTTTGAGAGGCCATGGAGCAAATTGCAAATCAATAACGGGAATAACGGGGTGTCCAGCATTATTTGGCTGAAAGTTTGGTTATTGGATCCTCAGAAAATAATAATTTGAGCAACCTATAAGAAACCCTGAAAAGGTTGCAGAAGCATGGCCTACAAGTAAAATGGGAAAAATGTGAGTTTTCTTTTTAATGACTCCATCCAGTATCTGACCATAAACCGATGGTGAGGGACAGCACAAAGTGCTGAAGAAAATGGGAGTTGACATCAAGGTGCCTTTAGCAGAGAAAGTTTCTCAGTGGGATCACTCCTGTGATTTGTAAGTTACTATCGCAAATTCCTGCCTGACTTGGCAAACCTGCATTAGTTTCTGAGTAAATGGCAGCTGTAGAAATGGACGTCGGAATGTGAAGAAACTTACAGAGAAGTGAAAAACACACTAAAAAATATCAGAAGTGTTACTTTGTTTTGACCCAAAGTTGCCACTGCAGTTGACGTGTAATGCCTTGCCTTATGGGGTTGGCACTGTATGTCACAGATCTTGCCGAATGGAGAGGAAAGGCCCATTGTGTTCTCAACGACATCACTGATGACAGAGGTTAATAATGCCCCAGTGGAAAAGGAAAGATTGGGAATTGTGATGGTGTTAAGATGTACAGTTATGTCCTTTATGGCATGCTGCTGACAGACCACAGGCCACTAACCTCCATTTTTGGTCCATACTTAGGAATACTATTCATGGCAGCAAGACACCTGCAGGGATGGGCACTGGTTCTGTCAGCCTACTTCATGTGAGATCAGGAACCAACAGGAAGAGAATAATGGCAAGGCCGATGCTTTATCAAGGATACCACTGCCAGGAAATGAGGATGTTCTTTACAGCAACCTGAAAATTATATACTTTTGCCCAGAAGACAAGGTACTTGTGTTTGTGAGTCAAGTGTTGAACGCTACTCAGAAAGATCAGGATTTGAAGTGTGCTATTGACTTTGGCCTGGAAGGAAGAACTTGTCATAGAAACCACCCATAACTAAGCCTTTGCCTGTTCAGTCCGTGGGAACTGTCCATGTCAGATGGATGTTTCGTGTGTGGAATGTGAGTTGTTATCCCTTCCCCATTCAGGTGATAGTTTTTGGAACAAGTGTATCCAAGGGTGCCGCCATGCAGTGTGAATGAAAGAAATGATCAGGAACCTCTTTTGCTGGCAGTAGATGGAGTCTATGACTTGAGGAGAAAGGGGGTAATTCCAATTTTGTGCAATATTAAGGAAGGTGCTGACACTGTCATTGTTTCACCCATGGGAATGGCCTCAATCATCATGGCAGTGGAGTTGTGTTGATTTCACA
Source organism: Hemiscyllium ocellatum (assembly GCF_020745735.1). Classification (NCBI taxonomy): domain Eukaryota; kingdom Metazoa; phylum Chordata; class Chondrichthyes; order Orectolobiformes; family Hemiscylliidae; genus Hemiscyllium; species Hemiscyllium ocellatum. Next base: position 33,575,949 of record NC_083433.1, read on the forward strand.
GGACCAGGAGAAGGACAGATGTTACTTGTGGTCACAAAATACTCACTCCAATACTCCAATACTCACTTCCACTGCAAGTGGAAGCCATGAAGTCAGTATCAGCAGAAGCAATGATGCACCAACTGGAAAAAATATTTGCCAGGTTCAGGACCTCAAAACAATTCACAAGAGCCAATGGTTTACAGATTCTAGTTCAAGTCTCAAGGAGTAAGTGAAAAATCACTAAGTCAGCCAATTGAGGCCAGCTCCCTATCATCCTGCAACAAATAGCCAGGCGGAGAATTGTACACAAACCGTCAAGCAGACTTAAAGGCCTCTCAGGGGAGGGTTTGCTAGGATGACAATTTAAAGGTTCCTCAGCATCTACAGGAACATGAGACATGCAATAATCCAGCACTCACCAGTGTCCGTAATGTTCTACCACCAGCTGAGAACCACATTTGACTTACCAAACCCAGCAGAGACCAGAGTGGTGGTTGAGTGAGATCGAGAAAGGCCGATAGTCAGAAGGGTGGGAACTGCATGGCCATATGTATTCCAAAAAGGAGAGAGTGTTTTGGCCTGGAATTACATATTTGGTGACAAATGGGTCCCAGTAGCGGAGTAGTATATACTGGGCTTTTTTGCAGATGAGGGTGAAATCCTGTGCTGGGAAGTGGCAGATGGAGTTCAACCTGGAAAAGTGTGAAGCCATTCACTTTGGAAGGTCAAATTTGAATGCAGATTACAGGGTTAAAGGCAGGGTTCTTGGCAGTGTGGAGGAAGAGAGGGGTCTTGGAATCCACATCCACATATTCCTCAAAGGTACCACGCAATTTTAATACGGATGTTAAGAGGATATATAATGTGTTGGTTTTCATTAGCAGGGGGTTTGAGTTTAAGAGCCGGGAGGTTATGCTGCACCTCTATAGAGCCCTGGGTAGATCCCACTGGAATTTCTTGTTTAGTTCTGGTCACCTGTTATAGATAGGATGTGGAAACTTTGGAGAGGGTGCAGAGGAGATTTACCAGAATGCTGCCTGACTGGAGAGCATGTCGTATGAAGAAAGGTTGAGGGAGTTGGGGCTTTTATCATTGGAGTGAAGATAAGAGGTGACTTGATAGAGGTGTACAAGACGATGAGAGCATAGATGAAATGGATAGTCAGAGATGGAAATAGATATCATGAGAGGCATAATTTTAAGGTGATTGGAGGAAGATTTAGGGGAGATGTCAGAGATCAGTTCTTTACACAGAGGGTGGTGGGTGTGTTGAATGCACTGCCAGCAGTGGTAGTAGAGTCAGATACATTAGTGACATTTAAGCAACTCTTGGATCGGCACATGGATGATAGTAGATGAAGAGTATGTCAGTTAGTTAGATCTTAGAGTAGTATAAAAGGTCAGCATAACAAAAAAGGACAAAAGGCCTGTACTGTTCCATGGTCTATGTTCTAAATGGTGTGGAGGATTCAGGTGGAGCAGCTGAACACCACACCATAGCAGCAAGTGGAGGGCCCTCCAAATACAGAGCTGGAGCAAGTGGAACCAGTGGTGTCAATCAAATCATGTCTCTGAGCCAATGATGGCCATACCCAAAGGCGGGACAACAGCAGTGTCACAGGCTAATAGCAGCCAATCAAAGAGGTACATATCTGCAGAAAAACAGGGGCTTCTGGAAGCCCCTGAGACTGCATCTGAAAAGGTTTCTGAAACATGGAGAAATTCTGCCAGGAATCGCCAACCCCCTGAGAGACTGATCACCTGAATGTAGACTAAGGATGCATCATTTTCTGTTTCTATTTTTTTTGTCAGTATTTCTGACGTTTACATGTCAGGAACAATGCCTGTAAAGTAACATTTGCTGTATGCATGACATATATACTACATGACTAACCATATCAACACCCACAAATGGAACTGCATCAAAATATTATTTCGATGAGCTACGTCACACTGCTGCACGCAAGAACTACTAACAGAAGAAGAAAACTACCAATACAATGTTTTGAAGAAAAATGGGTACCCAATAAACCCAATCTGCCGATCCCTCAGAAACAAACTCAAACTAGCAATCACAACACAACCAAAGACTATAGCCACGTCAAAGGTATATCAGAAAAGACTTCCAGACAACTCAGACCATTTGGCATCATGGTAGCCCACAAACCTACCAACACTCTTAAACAGCGACTAATGAACCTAAAGGATCCATTAGATACTACCAGCAAAACTAACATCATTTACAAAATACCATGCAAGAACTGTAAAAAAAAACCCGAGTCCATCAGATCAACAAGCAGGAAACTTGCCACCAGGATACATGAACACCAACTAGCCAGCAAAATATATGACCCACTATCACTAGTTTCCAGACATACAAAGAAGGAGACCAATTTGACTGGGACAATACACACATCCTAGGATAAGTGAAACAAAGACACGCCTCAGGCCTCCATCAATAAACTCATCAATTTAGATCTTACTACCATCCCTTAAAAAACCCAGAAATGACGGCACCCATCTTAAGAAACCAAGACCTCTAAATAGAGAGGCAGGACATACCACCGGAGACTCTAATGGTGTAACCCAGTCAAAATGATGAAACGTCTGAAAACAAACCATCCAGCCTAGTGAGCAAAAACTTACATCCATATTCTCAACCTGAGCTACAAATCTTCTCAAAAATCTCTGCTTATATAAGTATATGTATGTATATATATGGAGAGAGAGTTAAGGGGAGTATTGAAATAAGGGGGAGGAGTATTATGTATGTAGTTAGGTGTAGTTACCTGCCTTCTAAGAGAGCATGTCAAATCACATGGAGGTGCTAACTAGGACAGGAAGCTGAAAGCCCACAGCTGAGAGACCTACAATGAAATTTTCCCTGTTCAAGTTTACCCTTTGTGTACCTGGTGCTCTGCTTACATTCCAGTGATCCACAAATGCTATTCATTTTTCAGCAGATGCCAGCACTGCAACTGTTGGAAGAGCTTGTCTAGCGGAGCAGCAAGTCCTGCAGCACAGTACTAATGCCTGAATGTCAGGTACCAGAGGCTTTGCAACATCTAGTGCACCCATGATTTCTTGATATCACATGGAATAGAGAGCCAAATTGTTGAAGATTGGGATGTGTAATGCTGTGAACCACTGGAGAAGGCTGAGATAGGCGAGCTACTTGACGCTTCTGGCTGTGAATGCTTCAGCATTGCACTTGAACTTGTGTTGGGCTCCTCTGTCAACGAGGATCGAGATATATGTGTAGCCTCCTCCACCAGCGAGTTGTTTAATTGTCCACCGCCATTCACGACTGGATGCGATAGAACTGCAAAACGTGGATCTGATCTGTTGGTAGTGGGATTGCTTAGCTCTTCCACTGTTTAGAATGGAAGTCATCGTGTCTGGTTGACCTATCATTTTTAGGTATGCCTGGCTCTGCACCTGGCATTCCGAGCTGCATTCTCCAATGAACTAGAGTTGGTCCCTGACTTTGGTGAAATGGCAGGTTACAGATTGTGCTGGAGTACAGATTGTTGCTGTTGATGGCCCATAGCACCTCATGAAAGCCTAGTAATGTGTTGCTAGATTGTCACTCTTACTGACACTGTCACGGACAGCCAGCAGATTGATGAGAATGAGTTTCAGTCTGTTTTTCCCTCTTGTTGGTTCCCACACCACCGACCGCAGACCTAGTGTGACAGCTCTGTCCTTTAGAACCTGTGCATCTTGATCAGTAGTAATGAATGAACATTATCATGAAGGAAATCTGCTGCATGAGAAGATAAATCCAGCTCACAATGCCTGTACTCAGAGAATGAATTACTTTTGTAATCATTTTTGTCCTTTGATATTGGTGAACATATATTACCCACAACCCAGTACTATCTATGAGAGTCATCCACAGTGCTCTTGTTCAGGTGTCACAGATAATATAAACTAAGTAAATAAGGCAAACCTCCTTCAAAAAAGGAACCCAAATGGCTTCTTACAGAATGGATGTTGTAATCAGGATCAATGTTATTGAAATAAGTTTCCAATTCTGGAATTACCTATAATTAATAATGTAATCAGTTGTCTTTGTGTCCATGTCGAAGAGTGTGGTGCTGGAAAAGCACAACTGGTCAGGCAGCATCCGAAAAGCAGGAGCATTGACATTTCGAGCATAAGCTCTTCACCAGGAATGAAATGAGGAAACTGGTGAAGTCCACATTGATCCCATGGGAATGCAGGGTCCCAAGGCGGAAGAAGAGGCATTCCTCCTCCAGGCGTTGGGTGGTTTGGTCTTGGTGATGAAAGAGGCTCAGGTCCCGCATATCCTTGGTGGAGTGAAGGGGAGTTAAACGGTTCAGCCACAGGGCGGTGGGGTTGGTTGGCTCGGAGAGATGCTTGGAGGGTGATGCAGCAAGTGAGGCTGGGGGAAGGTTCCTGGGAATACAATATGTTCTCTGAAACCAAACAACCTGTGCCCTATATCTGAACACTATCTTCCCCTTCTCACTTCACCAAGGGCATGCAGTTCCTGAGACCCTTCCACCGTCAAACCGTAACCACCAGATGCCTGGAGGAGGAATGCCTCATCTTCCTACTTGGGACACTCTAAACACACAGGATCAGTGTGGATTTCACCAGTTTCCTTATTTCCTTTCCTCCCACCTTATCCAAGATCCAACCTTCATACTCAGCATTGCCCTCTTAAACTGTCCTACCTAACCATCTTCCTTCCTATCAGCTCCAGCCTCCTCTCTGGCCTATCACCTTCACCCTCACCTTCATCGATCTATCGTATTCCCAGATACCTTTCCCCCAGCCCCACCTGCCGCGCCACTCTCCTCCATTTATCTCTCAGCCCCCTAAGGCTACATGCCTCACTCTTAATGAAGAGCTTAAGCTCGAAACATCAATTGTCCTGCTTCTCGGATGCTGTCTGACTGGCTGTGCATTTCCAGCACCACATCCTTCTGCTCTGATTTCCAGCATCTGCAGTCCGCACTAACACCTCCCTGTCTTTGTCTCCATGCTCTGTGAGCTTTCACAGAAATGTCTGGATTCATTTTCTCCAGACATTAACATTGTGCTCCATGGAGACATTCTGTTCATTGTTCCAGGTCATTATATTGTATTACAGTGACATTAAATATAGAACCAATGCTTCACACATTCATAAGTTGATTGCCAACTTTGTTTCTGTGATATTCTGAATTTATCTAAGTGATCTGCTGGACTTTCAATGCTGTTTATAAAAGAAATGTTTCAGAGTCAGTCAGATTTCTGATTCTGGATCAGAATATTTTCAAGCAAACTGCTGTCTGCGTAAAATCTTTCCAAATATAAATCACACATGATGTGGTTGTTCTGTTGTGTGCAATGTGTCCCGTGTCCAACTGCTGCAGGGAGGAACAGTTTTCATTCACCACGGGAATACAGTGTTATTATTGACTGGAACTGAATAACCTTAGGAAGTGGATAGTCAGCATTGACTTTGTGATTTTCATCATACTGATTGGATATCACTCAGCGGTGTCAGAGGGTACACTGTACTAGATACTGTACTAGCCAATATGTATGTGGAGAGAAGCTAGACCATTTGAAGGAATAATTCATATTTGAAGATCTATTAAATTGTTTTGTATTCAGCCCTTAAACTCTCGGATATGGTTAAGTGGACAGACAGTGACATGCTTTCTCGCAGCATCTTATTCCATGATGAACTTATCCTGAACATGTGGAGATGGGGAGGTGACTTGGCTGGTGAAGTCACAGCTGGGTACAGAGTGCTTGGTTTAGTACACTAAGCTGCTGAACTGTGATCTAGTTGATCATCCCAATGTGGTGTATCAGATTCAATATCAAACTCAGTATTCTGTTCGTTCAGTATTACATAAGAGCACAAGATATATGTGCAGAAATGAGGCCACTTGGCCCATCAAGTCTGTTCCACCATTCAATCATGGCTGATATTTTCTTCAACCCCTATTCTCCCTCTCCCTCCCTGGAACATTTGATACCCTTGACAATCAAAAACCTGTCTATTTCTATTTTAAATGTACCATATATACCTGTGTATAGGTCAATCTCATGTGTACATCAACCCCTTATTTTTTTCAAAAAATCTTGTACTTTCCATACATCTCATGTATAAGTTAATACTAGTTCTTCACAGTTATAGGTCAATATTTATGACTCAGTGTGCCTGCCTGTTGCGCTCTGCTCCAGCTTTCCAGTCTGCTAGCCATACCACGCCAATACAGGTATTCCAGTCTGCTCTCTCCTGGCATTCAATTTTCTGTAAGTATCAAGTCGGTACCCTTTATCCTTCTGAACTCCAATGAGTATCGACACAAACATTTCTCATATGTTAACCTTTTCCTTTCTGGGATCATTTTCTTTAACTTTCCCTGGATGTGCTCCAGGGCCAGCGCATCCTTCGAGAGGTATGGGGTCCAAAATTAATCACAATACTCTAACTGTGGTCTAACCAGAGCTTTACAAAGGTTCAGAAGTATCCTTGGTTTTATATTCAACTTCTCTCGAGGGGAATGACAATATTGTACTTACTGACTCAATATGAAAGTTTACCTGAAGTGAAACCTGAACTCGGAGTCCGAAGTCACTTAGTACATCAGGTTTCTGAATTTTAAACCCATATCGAAAGTTGTCTACACCTCTAGTCACTCCACCAAGGTGCGTGACCACATACCTTCCCACATTCTATTCAATCTGCCACTACTTGGCCCACTCTCCTCATGTGTCAAAATGCTTTTGCAGCCTCCCTGACTCCTCAATGCTATCTGCCCCTCCATCTATCATTGTACAATGTGCAAATGTAACCAGAGTGCCTTCAACTCCTTCATCAGATCATTAATGCATAAATTGAAAAGTTGTGGCCCTATCACTGAAACTTGCGGAACTCCACTAGACAGTGGCTCCCACCCTGAGTTGCTGGCTGCCATTTAGTCTTGAGGTCCCCAGGATGGAAGCCTATTTTGATCTCAGAGCGAGTCAAAATCCCTTTAGAAGAGTTATTAGAAGTCTGTGCCTGCTGGATACATGCAGCAGTACTGGATTCATCACATCTTTTAGCTATTTGGCACAGCACACCAAATGCAATGTCTGGCGATAAATACCAATTCCAATTATAGTTGATATGAGGATGTTACTTGTTGGATAAAGTTTTGAGATGAGAGTGTGGTGCTGGAAAATTACAGCAGGTCAGGTAGCATCCCAGCACTACGCTCTCGAGTCTGATCTCCAGCATCTGCAGTCCTCACTTTCTCTGATTTGATTTTAACCATCCAGGATAATTTTTTGGGGCTGGTGGAATTGAGTGGAAAAGAAAGCATCGCGACACTGCATGCTTGAACAGCTGCAGTCATTTACTAACTTTGGATGTGCCATCCAAAAGTCAATTACAAACATTTGTAAGGTGTGAGATCCAAACCTGTACACAGGACATGAACGCTAAGTCACCACACTCTAATTCTGCACAATTCACTGTCCTCCAGTCAAGTGTAACTGGATTATAGTGAGCAACATTTAATATAGCTGGGAATTTACAGAATGCTTTGCAAGGTAAATACTCACTCATTACACATTCTACAAGCGTTAGCTCAAGATTTCAAAGATACTTTGTATTGAGCAGTAATATCAGAATGAAAGGAAGGCATAGAGTCAAAATAGAATGAATCCAGTCATATGCGGCCCATGCCAGTGCAGTATAATAGTCTGGCTTTGGGACACAGAACCATGGCATTTTGTCAATTATGTATACAGGTTTATGATGGAAATACATTAATATATTTTTCATGAAGGACAGTGCACACACCAGTCCTCTGACCTACAACGCAATCTTCTTCGTGTCCTATTTTAATTTCACCTTTTGACAACATATGGCCATGAGTGGGTCAAAGGTGAAAGTGACCATTAACCAGACAGAACTATAACATCGTGTTAAGACATTTCATTCACATGAAAATGTAGAAAATACTGGAACAAGGTAACAGGAAACAAGGCAACATAGGTTTGGAAATGAACGAGTATGAGATTACACTTCACAGACTGTATAAGTGTCCTTCAATTAACTGCTCTGCCTTGAAAATGTTTCCATTCACCTTGCTCATAAATATCCCAAAATAAATGAAAGTGGTTTAGTATTCTTCCAATTTTGTGGAGGTTATTTGCACAGGATACAATGGAAAATTTGCTCACTTCATTGTTTCTGACTTGACAGCTTCAACTACAGACTTAACCATGACATACCTTCAGCCCTGCCGGGAGCCATTGATTTGCGTTACGTTATGAGAATACATTGAAAGAATTTGGGATTATTATGCTCGGACACAAGAATGTCAAGGGGAGATTTGGTTGAGGTTTTCAAAATCATGAATGGATTGAATAGAGTGTCTTGGGAGAAGCTGTTCCTGCTCATTCTGTAAGAGGAAACAGAGACCAGAGATTTAAAGTGATTTGCACAAAAAAGCAGGGATGAGTTGAAATCAAAAGATATGGAATGAATTTCCTTGCAATGTGAAAAAGGCAGATACAATGTTTCTATTCAAGACAGCACTGAATGAATATGCGGATAGAAGTGATATGCAAGGGGATGGATGAAAAGATGGAGATTGACGCTCGGCAATGATGCTTGTTTGATTAGCCAATGGGGGCTCGACGGGTCGAATGGTCCCTTTCCACATCATAACGATTCTGTGCTGCTACAATTCGGTCAAGCTTTGAACAGTTAACATTGTCCTTCACATAAATTATTTCACGACTTTCATTACAAAAGGTATTCAAGGATACATGTTGTCCAATTAATGAATCAATTCGGAGAATTATTCTCTGTCAAAGTTAAATGCAAAATAAATTTACATATACAACCTGAACCAATATGACATTTTAGCCACAGTGAAAATCACATAATGAAATTTCACCCACATGGTGATAATTCAGCAAGAACAACATCTGTCTACAATTCATTGACAATCACAACAAATTAAATTCCTGGTACTTCACCAAAAACAACTTTATCAATAACGCAAATGCAGTTGCAATTACACTGTGTGTTGTCCTCGAATTCAACCACACTGACAGAATTAATATTACATGTTCAGACATTACGGTAACTGCAACGACATCATATGATGTTTTTACAAATCGAGAAATTGACACAATTAAAGCAATGAATATTACCAAACACATGAAGGTGGTGTAACATTACAGGCGAGAAATTGTACGGGCAATATGAAGAAATTGTACCATGAAAGTGGTGAGATGTCAAAAAATGAAAGACGTCAGAAGTCACACGATGTACCAGCTTCTAATCCAACAGGAACATGTGAAATCACCAGCTTTCAGAGCGCAGTCCCCTCATCAGGTCCAGCAACCCTCTGAAACCTTGTGATCCCAGCCCAGGCCATGCCGTGGTGAGTGTTCTGTTCCAGGCTTCCCAAACCACGCCATGCCATCGAGAGAGTGGCCAGCTTACTGTGTGCAGCATGGTAACCATATTGTAAGGATCTGGTTGTGCTGGAGAGGTGTGCCAAGGAGATTCAGAAGGACTTTGCCTTCAATGGATTACTTCAGCTCTGCTGAGAGACTGGACAACCTCCACTTGTTTTCTTTGGAGTAGAAAAGTTTGAGGAAGAACCTGATGGAGTAATTGACAGAGTACTTGGAGGCTACAGATCTATTGTAGCAGAATGGTCCTACTGTGGGTAGTCGTGGAGTCATAAGTCATAGAGTCATAGAGAAAGGTCGTTTGGCGAAAACTGGCCCATGTGGGCAAAAATATCCAATCACACTAACCCCATTTCCTTACATGGAGCCCATATCCTTCTCAACTTTTCCTATCCATGTATTTGTCCAATTAGAGTCATAGAGTCCTGCAGCATAGGGACAGGCCCTTTGGCCCAAACTGGTCCATGCCAACCCAACTGTCCATCCACTCTAACCCCATTTCCCTGCACTTGGTTGATACCCTTTTAATACTTCCCTATGCATGCATTTGTCAAAATGCCTTTTAAATGTCGTTAATGTACCTGCCCCAATCACTTCCCGTGACATCTCATTCCACATGCATACCACCTTCTGCACAAAAATGTTGCTCCTCAGGTTCCCTTTTATTCTCTCCCCTCTAACCTTAAACTGATGCCCTCTAGTCCTCGGTTCCCCAACCCGGGAAAAAAGACTTATTGCAGTCATCCTATTATTACTGGTCATGATCCAATAAACCTCAGTCCTATGTTCTAAAGAAAGAAGTCCTAGCTTGACCATCCTCTCCATGCTACTCAGACCCTTGAGTTTTTTTTTTTGACTTACAGTGTGGAAACAGGCCCTTCGGCCCAACAAGTCCACACCGACCCGCCGAAGCGCAACCCACCCATACCCCTACATATTACCCCTTACCTAACACTACGGGCAATTTAGCTTGGCCAATTCACCTGACCCGCACATCTTTGGACTGTGGGAGGAAACCGGAGCACCCGGAGGAAACCCACGCAGACACGGGGAGAACGTGCAAACTCCACACAGTCAGTCGCCTGAGTCGGGAATTGAACCCGGGTCTACAGGCGCTGTGAGGCAGCAGTGCTAACCACTGTGCCACCGTGCCGCCCAGAGTTCTGGCAACATCCTTGAAAATTTCTTCTGCGCTCTTCCCTGTGTAATAAGATCCTTCCTACAGCATGGTGACCAAACAGAACACAATACTCAAAGTGTGGCCTCACCAACAACCATTACAACTGCAACATAACTTCCCAACTTCTATAGTCAGTGTCTTGACTAATGAAAGACAGTGTGTCAAAAGCCTTTTTTTTACTTCCCTATCTGCCTGTGACTTCCTTTCCAGAGAACTGTGCACCTGAACTCCAAGGTCCTTCTGTTCTACTACACTTCTTAAGGCCCTACCATTCACCATGAAGCTCCTACCTTGATTTGACTTTCCAAAATGCAAGACCTCACACTTATATATACAGAAATCCATTTGCCATTTCTCGGCCCACTTCCCCAGATGATCAAGGTCCTTTTGCAATATCTGAGAACCTTCTTCACTGTCCAACCTTTTAGTGTCATGTACAAACTTCCAAATCATGCCTTGTACATCTTCATCCAAATCATTGATTATACATAATAAAATGCAATAGGCTCGGCAACAGCGTCTGAGGCACTCCACTAGTCACAGGCCTCCAGTCCAAAAAGCATCCCTCCACTATTACCCTCTGCTTCCTACCATCAAGCCAATTGCGTGTCCAGTTTTCCAGTTTCCCCTGGATTCCATCCCTTCCAGAGCAGCTTACCATGTGGAACCTTATCAAAGGTCTTACTGAAATTCATATAGACTATGTCTACCACCCTGCTCTCATCAACCTTCCTAGTCATTTCACTAAAGGACTCTAATAAATTTGTGAGCATGATCTCCCATGAACAAAGCCATGATGACTACTCCTCATCAAACCCTGTCTTTCCAATATCTTATCTCAGGATCTTCTCAAGTTTCTTAGCTACCACAGATGTTATGCTTACTGACCTATATGTCCCAGGTTTTTCTTTGTAGCTCTTCTTGAATAAGGGCACAACATTCACTATGTCCAGCCTTGCAGGACTTCACCCATGGCGAACAATGATGCAAAATTATCAGCCATTCATATATTCTAATATAGCATACATTTGATGTGGTCCAGTCTCAATGTGTTAAAGTACTTTTTCTGTACTGAATTATTCTATGAAATTGATAAATGCTTAAAAGGAACATGGACAGCTTAAGTAGAATGTAGCTGTGATTCTTAATTGAAGGTCAACATTTAAGTGAAGTTTAATATAAATGGCAATAGCTTTAGATAGGATTTATACAGAAAGATTTCCCAGCACATAACGGTAGCCTGGAACATACTGCCGAGGAGGATAGCTGAGGTGGAAACCTTGCAGTGTTTAACACATATTTCATTCAGCACACCTCATGTCTTTCAAGGCTTTGACATTAGTGCAGGAAGTAGGACACATATACATTGAGTATATTTTGAGCCTTTTGTTATGGACTAGGCCAAAGCCCCTCAAAATACTTCAAGAAGATAGCCTAATTACCCTTATTTTAAAGGCAGATGTGAAGTGGGTGTTCCAGGTGTAATGCAGCTGGACAAAACACTCATCTTTAAGCAAAACAGAATTTATTTAAATACTATAGTTGAAGCACGAACAAAAGAAAGTGGAATTTAGAATCACTTAATTATTGGAAATTTTAACCAATGTGAAACAGTAACTATCACAAATTAACTGTTCCAATAACATCCCATAAACACACCCCTTGAGAAAAAGAAAGATAAAAGTAAAGATTCATACAGGCAACAGGGAGCAGTATTAAGAGAGAGAGATCGCAATAGAAAGTCGGAGTAATTCTTCACTGAAGCTTGTAAGTCCCCTAGATTGATGCATCGAGTGACTGCTACAGCTAAAAGCAAACTAGGATCAACTTGAACTGGGAGAACTGGCCACTAACCATCCATTATTAAACTGGAGTCGTTGGTACTTCTGCCTTTACAATCTCTCTTCAAAAACACTAAGGACAAAATTACCTTTTTAAAATCGCAGCATCATCACACTCTTCTGAACTGTATGATTCTATGACTCTGCGATTAGTGCGATATCCTCCAAAGAGATTGGACTTTACATCATATCGAAGGATATTCTGCCATGAGACTTTTCATCTTCTACTGTCCCTTTCAGGATGAAGAAATGACTGTTACCTCCACAACTGTCTCTCGCTCTCTTACAAATATTCCCACTGGGAACAACATGAGAAAAGTGACACGACGACTTGGAAAGACGAGAGATTTGTTATAGCCTAATGCCTGATCAGAGCTTGTGTAGGGGATATTACAAATGGACCAACAACTGAACTGTATATTGAAACGATTTTAAACATTTTCAATGTCATGCTGATGGATGCAACATCAAAGCATTTCTCAAGGCCATTGGGGAATGTAGTGATATTTCAGTCCGAGCATTTAGGCTTCGGAATGTTACTGATGACATCACAGGAGTCAGAGTTAATGTAAATTAATCGGGTGGGGATACTCTTCGGGGGGTCAGTGTGGTCTCGGGCTAAATGTCCTACTTCCACACCGTAGGGATTCTATGATATAGTAGTTCCAGCCAGCAACCACTGCAGTCCAAACATCAAAGTTCCATGCAAGGGAAGGAAATTGAAAGTTCAATCTTGTCTTTTCCTTCTAAACAAGCCAGGGGCATATAGAATTTGAGGTGAAACAGTCATTTACTTGTAATTCCTTCAACCGATTACACTATTTCAACTTGTTTCTTCAATTTATGAACGATTTCTGCCAAATCCTGTGTGTCTCAGAAGCCTATATGTTAATCTGAACCTAATTCAAATTCGATATGACAACAAACCACATATGAAGGCATTGTATCCAACAACAACACATGAACAGTAACACCGTGGGCCAATGTGGAGCAATTAGCTGTACATGGAGCTGTACATGGAGCCAAAATGTTCTCGAACTGAAGCAATGCTCAGACGAATTAGACCATGTTGGAACATTGACCAAGTACATCCTGTCCACACAACAACAACAACAGAAATCTAATCTGCCTGATTGGTGGAAGAGTGACCTCAAACAGAAATAAACTCACACTGACTCTCATGATGAAGGGCTTTTGCCTGAAATGTCAATTTTACTGCTCCTCGGATGCTGCCTGAACTGCTGTGCTTTTCCAGCACCACTCTAATCTAGATTCTCATTCTGAGTCTAATCACAGGCATTACTCTCCTGATATATTTTAGGCCCTGAGTCAGTTGTAGCATTAGATTCTAACATTATCTGGCATTCGGAATCCCATTATGATTTGCTCAGACTGATGTTCAGTTAGAATTCACTTTGAGCCTCTTCACCAAAGAATTTTCATGCATCAAATTGTCAGATGTGCAACAAATAAATATGCCTGAAGAAAAGAGATATGCAATTTATCGAAAGACAAAAATTGTCCATGGTACATCTTTTCCCAGCAATGGCAAATGTGGAAATGATCACTGGTCATTTCACTCGTTACTATTATATTTTACCAAGACAGTGACACGCTTTATTTTCATAAAATTCTTGTGTCATCTGACAAGGAAAATGTGAATCAGGTAACAGTTTGAAAATTGCCATCTCTAAAGTGAAAGCAATGTAGAATAAAAAGCAAACACACACCCAAACTATTGAAATTAAAGATACCACCATTGCCGAATCTCCAATCATTAATACTTGCATTATGGAGTCCAAATTGACCAGCAAACACATTGCAAGAGTGCAGAAAAACAATGGGCATATGATTATCGAGGATGCTGTAGCAAGTACCTTTCCACTGGACTCCCATCAAGAAGACATCTGAGGAATGTGAACACATGTTCTCCCTTGGTCCAGATGACTCCGGTCTCAGCAGCATTGAGAATGTTTTTTTTAGATTAGATTACTTACAGTGTGGAAAAAGGCCCTTCGGCCCAACAAGTCCACACTGACCCGCCGAAGCGCAACCCACCCATACCCCTACATTTACCGCTTACCTAACACTACGGGCAATTTAGCATGGCCAATTCACCTAACCCGCACATCTTTGGACTGTGGGAGGGAACCGGAGCACCCGGAGGAAACCTGCGCAGACATGGGGAGAACGTGCAAACTCCACACAGTCAGTCGCCTCAGTCGGGAATTGAACCCGGGTCACAGGTGCTGTGAGACAGCAGTGCTAACCACTGTGCCACCGTGCCACCCATATCGGCCGTGACCCTGGAAAAATCAGTGCACTTATATGACACTCTGTCCATTCTACACATCAAGTCCCATCAACAATGATGCATAATTTTCAACATGGGAAATATAACAAGATGAACTGCTCAGAATACAAGATGACAGCGACAGCATCGTAGGCTGTGGGACGGGCTCTGAGACAGTAAGCTCCAGGCCAGCCATATTCTTCTGTCTCTCTCTGTCTGTGTCTCTCTCGTTTTAGTCTTTTTCTTTCTCATTTCATTTGCTCATCTTTTAATATTGTTGGAAAGCTGCAGCGTTGTCGAGAGGTGGTTATTAGAAGCAGTGGTGGCCGGAGTGAGGCCTGCTATCTCTCCAGGGCCAGAACCTGGTCTCTGGCACTTGCTGGACAGGGAGCTGTGGAGTCGAAACATATGGCGCTGGAACAGCATAACAGGTCAGGCAACATCCGAGGAGCAGAAGAATCGACATTTCAGGAAACAGAGAATGGGGATAATGTAGCCCATTTATCAAGTCTTATAGTATTGCTACAGTGCAGACAGAAGCGAATCGAATCTGCACTGACACTTGCAATGCCTTCCCATGTATGGCACGAATGATATTTGCTACTTGTCAGCCCAAGACTGCAGACTGTTACATTTGCTGACGGACGGCTTCAGTATCTGAGGAGATGTGAATTGTGCTGAACATCATGCAGTTAACAGCGAACATCTCCAATTCTGACCTTGTCATGGAGTGAAAGAAATTGATAAAGCAGCAGGAGATGGTTAGGCTGAGAACACCACCCTGATGAACTCCTGAAGTGATGTCCTGAAACTGAGTTTACTGACCTCCAACAACTATGACTATTTCCTATGTGTCAGGCATGAAAGCTATTTGGAGAGTTTGTCCTCGATACCAATTGATTCTAGTTTCGCTCAAGTTCTGTGATGCCACACTCAGTGGAATGTGGCTTTGATGCCAAGAGCTGTCACACCCAACTCATTTTTAAAAATTTATTCCAGAGATAAGGGCATCACTGCCTCGGCCCAGAGGGCAGTTCCAAGTGAGGTACATTACTGTTAGTCTGGAGTCACGTGTCGGCCAGATGAGGTAAGAATGGCAGTTTTCTTCCCCAAAGGGCATTTGTGAATCAGAAATATTTCCTTCCAACAGTTCACAATTGTCTTCATTAGACTCCTAATTCCAGATGATTTTACCGAATTCAATTTCCACCGTCTGCCTGGCAGAGATCAAATTCAGGTCCCCAGAGTATTTCTTGGGTCTCTGCATTAACAGTGCAACAATAATGCAACTCAGCCATCACCTCCCCTGAAGCCTCACCTCTGCTTTTCAGCTGTTTTATCCATGTTTGAACCAAGGCTGTAATGAGGTCAGGAGCTGAGTGATCCTGGTGGAATCCAATTTGGGCGTCATTGAGCAGGTTATTGATGAGCATGTACCGCTTGATAGCACTGTTCATAACACAGATCATGATCGAGAGTAATTCATGATCAAGAGTAAACTGATTGGATCCAAATTGTCTAGACTGGATCAGTCCTGCTTTTATCATTACAGCCAAGACATTGTTACATATGGAGCTGGGTGTGTTGCCCTTTGAAGAGAGTGAATCAGGTGACCTGGGCATTGCAGCTCGGTGAAGTCTAAAACTGATTTTGGAAGACCCACAATAAAATATTCCCTGTTCAAGTTTATCTTCTGTCTACTTTGTGTTCTATTTATGATTCTATGTGAACCACAAATATAATAACTGGCAATGAGAATGGAATATGGTGACAGCATCTGAGTGAATGGCTTGTTTGTCAGGACCAAAGACTTTGGTAATAACGCAGGTCTGTAAGGTAGGATTACAATTATAATATTGTCATGATTTTAAGGGAAGTGATTGCGAGGGGACTTGAGTTGTGGTTGAAGACAAAGAAGAATTGTATGAATATGGACTGGGCGATTAGGGGCTGTTCTGAGGAGACTCGGGCAACAACTGACAGATGAAGAAGGGAATGCTAACCGGGGGACTTACCAAAGTCATAATGGAGTACGACTGCAAGGGGACTCAGTCTGAGGTTTATATCAGGGAAGGAGGATATGCCAGCAGGGTCGGTGAGGGAGTGCCAGACACAGGAGCATTCGTTAAGTTGATTCAGGCTGCGAATGGCATCTTTACTCGAGGAGCAAGGAAAATTCCAAATGATTGGAATACAAAGAGGTTTTCCAATGTGTAGTGATGGAACCATTTGATGAAAAGGCAGAAAATGTGTTACTATACCCTGAACATTTTAGTGTTTCTGTAATGGAGAACAAAGTGGCTGAAGACTTAATGAACACCATTGGGCATAATAACTTCATGACTCGAAAGATCTGGTGTAACTAGAGAAAACTGGAGAAGAAAATTATTTGGAATTTAATTTGCACCAAAGCCAGTGATGAGCATGGACATTTTCCATTTTTATAAATTGGTACAGAAGAGAGTCCATCGCCGACTTGTGATTGCTTTAAAGAGGTGAGAAGAAATATTGCGATTTTAGAGGGTTCCTCGAAGATGCTTGGCGAATCCGTACAGTTTACGTCCTCAGACAAGAAACATTCCAATGCAAACTACTTTCAGGAACAGGCCCGGAGGCAGCTTTTGAAATGTCTACCTCGATAGAGTTGGCCACCAGAGAAATAACCGAATTGAGTGACGATGCCTGAGTGCATCAAGTAGTAGATACTCAGCTGAGTGTGGTATCCACTATAGAAAGCTGCCAACGTGTCAAGAGTGGCCACAAGGAGTCAACGTGTAGGAATTGAGAATCCCAGTGCTGCAGGTGTGAACGAGTGGTCACTATTGCCAGAATTTGCCCCATTATAACACAAGCAAGGGAATGGGCCTCTCAAGGAGACAATTCCGAGGTCAATGCCTAAGGCACATGCTTCCAGCTCGGGAGTGAGGAGGAATCAGTCGGGTCCATAGGTGAGATCGAAGGTCCACAGTCAGTGGAGTTTTGCTTAAACATCACGTCAGGATGGGGTGAAGCTAATCATTTCTGGGTTCTTCGCAAATTATATGAGAAGGAAGTTCAAATGGGAGTGAATGTGTGTGCAGTGTTGTCTCTGAATCCCGAACTGATATATAGGAAACAGTTAAGGGGTGTGCCATTGAAGCCCTGCCAAAATTACTTCACACACATACCCAGAGCAACTGGTGCTGCTGAACGTCTATGTAGCGATGAAAATACAGCTCAGGAAACAGCGTGCCAGCATGCCTCTGTATGTCATGATATTCAGACACTCCTGGTTACAAAAATGAGAGTCAATTTGGGGCTTGGTTAATAGGCTGGCGGATTCAAAATCAATTCACAATAGATTTTTAACAGGTATTAAGATGTCTTCAAAGGAACCATAGGTCAAAAGAAAGGAATAGAAATCAAACTTCAGGAGAAGCAGGAAGCTTATCCAATGAGTCTGAAGGCATGTACAGTACTTTATACATTCACCCAAAGTGGAATTCACCCAGAATTAAACCCTTACCTACCCAGTTGGTGGGAATTGTCCATATCAAATGGGTATTGAATGTGTGGAATGAAGTTGTTATCTCTTCCCATTAAGAAGATTGGTGCTGGAACAAGTGCACCTGAATGTAGACTATGGAAGGATCATTTGCTATTTCCAAATTTTATTGTCAATATTTCTGACATTCCTATGTCAGGATCAATGCCTGTATATTATAGGTGGAATTGCTGGATGCATGACAGATAGGCTATATTAGAGTGGTGCTGGAAATGTACAGCAGATCAGGCAGCAGCCAAGGAGAAGGAAAATTAATGTTTTGGGCAAAAGCCTTTTATCAGGTCTCCTTTCTAATGAAGGGCTTTTGCCCAAAACGTCGATTTTCCAGCTTCTCGGATGCTGCCTGCTCTGCTGTGCATTTCCAGCACCACTGTAATCTTGACTCTGATCTCCAATATCTGCAGTACTCACTTTCACCTATATATACTGTATATAGAAAGTGAGCACTGCAGATGCTGAAGATCAGAGCTGAAAAATGTATTGCTGGAAAAGCGCAGCAGGTCAGGCAGCATCCAGTGATCAGGAGAATCGATGTTTCGGGCATAGGCCCTTTTTCAGGAATGAGGAGGCTAAGATAAAAGGTGGGAGGAGGGACTTGGGGGAGAGGTGTTGGGAATGCGATAGGTGGAAGGAGGTTAAGGTGAGGGTGATAGGCCGGAGAGGGGGTGGAGCCTGAAGAAGGGTTCATGCCCGAAACGTCGATTCTCCTGCTCCTTGGATGTTGCTTGACCTGCTGCGCTTTTCCAGCAACACATTTTCAGCAGCTGAAATCCATATACACCACGTCCACTGCTCGACCTTCGTTGACCTGTCTTGTCACTTTCTCGGAGAACTCAATAAGTTTCGTGAGGCATGACATGCCCCTAACAAAGCCATGCTGCCTGCATTTAATCACGGTATGCTTTGCCAAATAGTCATAGATTAATAGATCCTATCCCTCAGAATTCTTTCCAAAACCTTACTGGCCACAGACGTAAGACTGACTGGTCTGTAATTGTCAGTGAATTCTCAAAAAGGGGAACAACATTCACCTCCTTCCAATCCTCCAGTACGACTCCCGTGGAGAGTGAGGAGGTAAAGATCTTCGCTAGCGGCTTAGCAACCTCCTTTCTCGCTTCCCAGAGCAACCAAGGATAAATCGGGTCTGGCCCTGGGGACTTATCAATCTTAATGTTTTCCAAAATTTCCAGCACATCAACTTCATCAATCTTGATCTGGTCAAGACTGTATCCCAGCTCCTCAAAGTTCTCGTTCACAACAAGGTTCCTGTCCTTAGAGAAAATTGAAGCAAAATACTCATTTAAGGCTCCCCCTAAATGTACTCAGACTCCACTCATAAGTTCCCTACGTTATCCCTGATCAGTCCTATTTTCTCCCTGATCATTCACTTATTCCTCACATTTGAGTAAAATGCCTTTGGCTCTTCCCTAATTCAAAGCCTTTTTCGTGCTCCCTCCTGGCTCTCCTCAGTCCATCTCTGAGCTCCTTTCTAGCAAGCCTGTAATTCTCTGAAGCTGTGCTAAATCCTTGCTTCCTCTACCTTATGTAAGCTGCCTTCTTCCTTTTGACGAGAAACTCCTCTGTTCTCGTCATCCAAGGTTCCTTAATCTTACCCCTCCTAAACTGTCTCAGAGGAATAAATGCATGCATCACTCGCAACAACTGCTCCTTAAACGGTCTACACATGTCTGCTGTGCCTTTTCTGGGGAACTGTTAATCTCAGCCTTCTTAACTTCTGTACTTCTGATAGCGTCATAATTTCCTTTTCCCCAATTAAATATCTTCCCTCGGTAACTGCTCCTTTCCCTCTCCAAGGCTATGCTAAATGTGAGGCCGTTGTAATCCCTGTCACCAAAGTGTTCTCACACCACGAGATCTGATACCTGACCTGGCTCGTTGCTGAGCACCAAATCCAAAATGGCCTCTCCCCTTGTCGGTCTGTCTACATACTGAGTAAGGAAATGCTCCTGAACATACCTGACAAAACTGGCTCCATCCAAACCATCTGCATTAATGAGGTTCCAGTCGCTATTGGGAAAGATGAAATCACCTATAACTACAACCCTGCTACCTCTTCATTTTTCCAGAATCTGCCCACCTACGCATTCTTCAACCTCTCTACTGCTATTGGGTGGTCTGTAGAAAATCCTGAATGAGGTGGCTGCTCCCTTGCTGTTACTGACTTCCACTCATACTGATTCAGCAGACAGACCTTCCTCAACAGCCTTCATTTCTGTAGCTGTGATTCACTCTCTGATTAGCAATGCTACACCCTCTTCTCAATTTGCACCTCCTCCCCCCCAACCTCCCCCCCCCCAACACACACACACACACGTTCTTTTTAAACTTTCTAAACCCTGGAACATCAAGCAACTATTCCTGTCCCTGTGAAACCCATGTCTTCGTTATGGCCACAACATCATAGCCCCAAGTACTGATCCATGCTCTAAGTTCATCACTCTTATTTCTGATACTCCTTGCATTGAAGCAGACATACTTTAACCAATCCCTTTGTTTCATCACATGAGAGCGCAAGATACAGGAGCAAAAATTAGGCCATTTGGATTGTTCCATCATTCAATAATGGCTGATCAGTTTCTTCAACTGCATCTCCCTCTTTCTCCATATAACCTTTGATACCCTTGGCAAGCAAGAACCTAACTATCTCGGTTTTAAATGTACCATATATACTAGCGTATAGGTCAGCCTCATGCATACATAGACCCCTTGTTTTTGGCCCAAAAATCTTGCATTTTCCATATATCTCATGTATACATCAGCCCTAGGTCTTCACAGTTATAGATCAACATTTTATGAGTCAGTGTGCCTGCCCATTGCACTCCTCTTTCCAGTCTGCTGGCCATACCGCGCTATTATGGGTCTTCCAGCTGTCATGCTGCACTCCAGGTTTTCAGAATTGCAGTAATGTGACGACAGTACAGGGTGACCACGGTATTCATTGGTTTCAGATAGCCACAGTTACTGCAGTCCGAATATATCACAAGGAACATTCCAGAACCAGGGCCCATTCCTCATCTTATTTATTTTGGCAATAAATATTCATCCCATCGAAAACAATACCTTGTGTATAAGTCAAACCTTTAATTTCAGCTTTAAAAAACTGCCTTCAAAATGACTCTTATAAAATTCGACCTCGACACGAGCATATACAGTACTCAATGAGGTGGCCACCACAGCTTTCTGTTGCAATGAAATCCAGAGATTCAACACTCTCTGACTGAAGAAGTTTCTCCTCATCTCTGTTCTAAAGGCTCTTCCCTTTATTATAATGCTGTGCCCTCAGCCCCTAGTCTCGCCTGCCAATGGAAACATCTTCCCAACATTCACACTGTCCAGGCCATTCAATTATCTGTAAGTTCCAATTCGACCCCGTTTATGCTTCTAAAACGCTCACGACTACAGACATAAACATTCCTCATATCCTAAGCTTTTCATTTCTTAACTCATTTTCATTGCTCCAGGGGCCAATAATCCTTCTCGAGGTATGGGGTCCAAACGTAATCACAATACTCGAAATGTGGTCTGACCAGACCTTTAAAAAAGGCTCAGAAATATATCCTTGCTTTTATATTCAAGTCCTCTCGAGAGGAATGACGTCATTGTATTTACTGACTTCACCTGCAAGTTTACCTGAAGAGAAAGCTGAACTCGGAGTCCCAAGTCAAGTTATACTTCAGATTTCTGAATTTTTACCCCATATAGACAATAGGCCACGCCTGTGTTCATCCTACCAAGGTGCATGACCTCACACTTTCCCACGTTTTTACTCCGTCTGCAACTTCTTTGCCCACTACCCTAACCTGCCTAAATCCTTCTGCAGCCTCCCTCCCTCCTCACTGATACCTGCCTCTCCACCTACCTTTGTACATTTGCAAATGTAAGCAGAATATCTTCAGTTCCTTCATCCAGATCATCAATGCATAAAACAAAAAGTTGTGGTCCCAACACTGACCATTGTTGCCGGCTGACATTCATTTTTGAGGTCCCCGTGATGTAAGCCTATTTTGATCGCAGAGCCAGTCATACTCCCTTTAGGAGAGTCATTGGAAGTCGCTGCCTGCTGGGTACAAGCAACAGTTTTGTATTCATCGCATCTTTCAGCGACTTGGCACAGCACGCGAAATGCAATGTCTGACGATAAATATCAGTTCCAATTGTAGTTGATATGAGGATTTTGGATACATTTGTGATTCCAGAATGTAGTACTGGAAAAGCACAGCAAATCAGGCGGCAGCATCCCAACACCACACTCTCCACTCTGATCTCCACCATCCTCAGTCCTCACTGTCTAAGAGTTGATTTTAACTCTCCCGGATAAATTTTTGGGGCTGGTTGAATTGAGTTGTAAAGAAAGCAGCATGACACTGCATGCTTGAACAGTTGCATTCGTTTTACTAACTTTGGATGCTACATCCGAAAGTCAATTACAAACAATTTTAAGGAGTGAGATACAAGCACGTACACAGGACATGAATGCAAAGTCACCACACGCCCATTCCGCATAATTCACTGCACTCCAGCCAAGTGTAAATGGATTACAGCGAGCAACATGTGACACAGCTGGGAATTTACAGAATGATTTGCAAAGTAAATGCACGTGATAATATAGTCTTCACTCACTACACATTCTACAAGCGTTAGCTCAAGATTTGAAAGTTACTCCGTATGAAATAATTGTTTGC
This sequence comes from Hemiscyllium ocellatum, assembly GCF_020745735.1. NCBI lineage: Eukaryota > Metazoa > Chordata > Chondrichthyes > Orectolobiformes > Hemiscylliidae > Hemiscyllium > Hemiscyllium ocellatum. The sequence goes on from NC_083433.1 coordinate 33,598,941, forward strand.
AATAAAAAGGGATAATAAGAGAGTATGCTGCGATATGGATCATGTTAGTTTCTTTCATTTTGAATTTTTAAACATTTTAGCAAACAGACTGAATGGATATTTCATACCATTCTTTATCTCCTCTCTGATTTTACTCTGGGTAGGGGGTAAATAAATGGATTGATGCAGGAGTTCAATAACTGAAGCATGTACCCACTTTGTTGGACAATAAATATCGTTTTGCTGCTATCAGAACCAGAGGAATAAGGAATGTTCGCAATTCGGACGTAAAAGATTGCAACAAAATATAACAAATATAATAGGATGAATGTTCCTGAGATGCCAAAGTGTAAAGCAATGGACTTTCTTCGCTTCTCCATCTTGGGGTCACTCTGAGTCTCTCCATTGTCCTGGGTCCAGAGTCTCCTACGGGCTTGATTGGCGGCAAAAATCTGCCTGACAGTCAAAACATTGAGCAGTAATATCAGAATGAAAGGAAGACACGGAGTCAAAATGGAACGAATCCAGTCATATACAGCCCACCCCGGTGCAATGTAATATTCTGGCTTTATTTCACAGAACCATGGTATTTTGTCAATTATGTATGTCGGTTTATAATGGAAATACGTAGATATATTTTGCATGAAGGACAGTGCACACACCGATCCTATGACCCATGATGCCACCTTCTTCATGGAATATTTTAATTTCAGCTTTTGACAACATATGGCCACAAATCGATCAAAGGTGAAAGTGACCGTTAACCAGACAGAACTGTCAATGGCTGCAAAACTTAATGCATCACGAACACTGCATACTGGTGTGATAGACAGGAAACTGAATTGGAAATAAATCACAGCAATACGGTTTAATATTACAAACGTGACCACGAACAGAAGATCCATTGCTGCCAAAGAGACAAGATAATATATGATATTTGTAGAGAGACCGCATCTTCTTTGAGATAAGATCACAATCACTGCTAGGTTAGCTACAATAGAAACGCATGGAGAGAACATAATAGGGATCAGACAGTTTTAATTCTGACTTCGAAAAACAATTACCTATTTTCTGGATTTTGCATTAAATTAAAATGTCTAATGTAAACCAAAGTAGTTAGTCATCCTCAACATTACAAGCAATTGTTTGGGAGCCTTATCCAGCTGACAAGATGTATAATAAAGCATTTTGATATATTAAAACAAGTGAAGTATTCTGGTGAAACTTTACAGAGAAAAGAAACACAGAAACCAACAACATGATAAGACATTATGTTAAGAAGAAATGTACAAAATACTGGAACAAGGTAACAGGAAGTAAGGCAACATAGATTTGGAATTTTAGTCTTCACAGACTGGATAAGTGTGTCCTTTCAATTAACTATTGTGTCTTGAAAATGGTTCCATTCACCTTGCACGTAAATTTCTCAAAACAAATGTAAGTGAATTGGCATTCTTCTGATTTTGATGAGGACATTTGCATAGGCTGCAATGGAAAATTTGCTCGCTTCATTATTTATGACTTGACAGCTTCAACTACAGACTTAACCATGACATACCTTCGGCCATGCTGGGAGTCTTGATTTACGTCAGGTTATGAGAATACATTGAAAGAAGTTGAAATTATTTTGCTTGGACAGAAGAACGCTGAGAGGGCTTTGGTTGCAGTTTCAAAATCATGAGTAGAAAGAGTAGAGTATGTAGGGAGAAGCTGTTTCCGCTCATAAAGTAAAAGAACCAGACAGCAGAGATTTAAAGTGATGTGCGAAAAAAAAACAGGGATGAGTTAAAATCTAAGGATATGGAATGAATTTCCGTAAAATGTGAAAAAGGCAAAAATAATGTTTCTGTTCAAGACAGCACAGAATGAATATGCAGATAGAAGTGATATGCAAGTGATGTGGCTACAAAGACAGAAATTGATGCTTGGCAATGATGCTTGTTTGATTAACCAGTGGGGGAATCGACAGGTGGAATGGTCCCTTTCCACATCGTAATGATTCTGTGCTTTTTCGATTGGGTCAAGTTTTGAATATCTAACATTGTCCTTCAAATAAGTTTTTTTCCACAAAATTCATTTCCAAAGGTATTCAAGGATCCACCTTGTCCGATTAATGAATCATTTGACAGAATTATTTTCTAACTAGCAAAAGTCAACTACAAAATACATTTACATGTACGACCTGACTGCAACATGACATTTCAGCCCCAGTGAAAATTATATGACGAAATTTCACTCACACAGTGATAATTCTGCAAGAAAAGTATCTGTCTACAATTCAACAACAATCACAAATTAAATTCCTGGCATTTGCCTGAAAACATCTTTGTCAATAACACAAATTGCAGTTGCAATTACTCTGTGAATGTCGTCCTCAAATTCAACCACACTGACAGAATCAATCTTACACGAGAATCACATCTACATCATTAGATGCTGTTACAAGTTGGGAAATTGACATGATTAAAACAATGAACATTACCTAACACAAGAAGGCAGTATAACTTCACAGGTGACAAATTGATGGCAATGTGAAGAAATTGTACAATGAATGTGGTGAAATGTTAAAAATACAGAAAGTCAGAAGTCACACGATACCAGGTTATAGTCCAACGGTACATTTGAAATTACAAGCTTTCACAGTGCAGCCTCTTCATCAGGTTCAGCAGCCCTCCAAAACCTTTCCATTGCAAATAAACCTGTTGGAATGTAAACTGGTGTCATGTGACTTCTGACTTTACCCACCTCAGTCCAACATTGGTATCTCCACATCAAAAACAAACACAAGTTGATTTGTATAAACATCATGAGATTATCACCAGAAACCATCTGATAAAATTTGTTGTTCAAATTTGACATTATAACTAATGAAAAATTATACCATTGAAACCAATTACATTAATTAATTAATAAGCATTAATTACATTAATTAATTAATAAGTTTTTTTGAATTAAACTGGAGAAAAAGAAAACTGCTGTCAAACGAATAGCAGAGAAACACACCGCTATCGAAATGCAATTTGTAGCAGATACTGGATGATTACCATAGTCAGAAATTAACAAGATAATTCACCTGGAACTCCGATTGCAGCAAGGATGGCATAATAAATGACAAACACTGGACCAAATGGTATTGCATGCATTTCTATCACACAACTTGAGTGTTTACTGCACTTCCCAGACAAGTGCTCACATTTATGTCAGTCCCGGGTACATAATTAGGGAGGTTTCATCTTTACGGGCATTGAGTTTATTCTCAGAAAGAAAGCTGTGAGCTCATGCTCACCTGTTGTTTATCTTTTGATGGAATGATGTTTTCTCATGTGCTGTGACTTCGTTTCAAAGGGAATCAAATGTGGATCGCGGAACTATCCTGACAACATTGATGTTTAAGAAACAATACCAGCCTGCATAATACCACTTAGTAAGTTGTAGGAGCATGTGTTCCTGACCAAGCATGATGAATGCAATTTTTAAGAGTGAAACGAGATCATGTTTTCATTTCTGATCGCCTGTGCTATGACTGCTCACATAAAATATTGTCCAACATATTTGCTGTCGATAGCCTTTAATGTGCAGAGTTCCACTTCAGTGCTATACATTTTCTGTGCACTTTGGAAGAAGCAACAAGACAAGTGAGTACACAATAAATGGTAACAACTTGGGATGCTGAGGGGAAAAAATAACTTTGTTTTCTCGTCCATTGCTCCCTGAGCATGGAAGAACAGTGTGCTGGACATTAAATTGCATCGACTCAACTATTACCAAGTGCAAAGAAATGAACTTTATTTAAATTCTGCAGAATTAACCCAGTACATTCAGCCAGATGCCTCAATGTAAGGGGTACTGAGCATAATTCAGTAACTCGTCTTATACCATTTTTATCACGCTCTCAACGGCAAAGACTGGGAAAACTCAAGTTGTTATTTTCTCATCCCCTGGTCTTGGACATAACTGTTGTTCAGCTTTCACTGAATTCAACTGTCGCAAGGTCAAGTTAAATGTTTACATATTCAGAGACTTTGCAACCCTCAGCAAAGTATTGTTTACAAAGCTCAGCACAGCATTGAGTTTAGAAAAGCATTATCCTTCAGACTTCACAGTAAATGTAAAATTTGTTAATTTTCCATTACATTTTCCCTCTTTTTGTCATTGTATGACAACAAGGACAGTAAATAATAGAGCCAGATTAAGAAATCTACAGAGCCAGATATCTAAAAATCAGCGATCTTAACAGCTGTCTGTGTTGTGAGGAGCATTTGAAACGGTCCCAGCCAACTCTTTGACTTCCAGTTATTCCTCCTGACGTCTTTCACCACTATCCAGCCTCCAGGTTCTAGATTGTGCAACTTCCTTCCTGCTGGTTGCGGTAGTGTTGCTTTCACTTGATTCTGTATTTGAGACAAAAGTGTAGAGAGTTTTATACAGTAACACAACATCTCATCTTCACAGCGGCCTGTTATCTGTCTTACCTTAGGTCTTGGACCAATTCCTGTATTGGGCGGCCTACCGAACAAAATCTCAAACGGGCTAAGATTAGCTCTTCGTCTCCTCCTAGATCTCATATACATCATCACAATCGGGAGTGCCTTTGTCCATGTCACCCCTAGTTCCTCACAGCATTTTGTCAATTTATGTTTTGTTAGCAGTGTCCTGCTCCGGACTTCCTGGTCAATGCTATGCCATACCAAGTATTCTGTTTCAGGCTTCCCAGTCCACGCCATGCCATCAAGAGAGTGGCCAGCTTACTGTGTGCAACATGGCTATCAGATTGTCGCAAGGATCCGGTTATGCTGGAGGGGTGTGCAAAGGAGATTCAGAAGGATGGATTATTTTGGTTGTGAAGAGAGACCGGATAACTTCCAGTTGCCTTCTTTGGAGTGGAAAGATTTGAGGGAGAACCTGACAGAGTAAATGACTAAGTACTCAGAGGCTACAGATCTATTGCGCAGAAGGGTCCTACTGTGGGTAGACATAGAGTCCTAGATTCATACAGCACAGAGGTAGGCCCTTCAGCCAAACTGGTCCATGTGGACAAAAATATTCAACCACATTAACCCCATTTCCCTGCACTGGGCTCATATCCTTCTCAACCTATCCTATCCATGTATTTGTCCAATTAGAGACATAGAGTCCTACAGCACAGAGACAGACCCTTTGACCCAAATTGGTCCATGTCAACCAAAATGTCCATCCACCCTAACCCCATTTTCCTGCACTTGGTTCATATCTTTTTAATCCTTTCCTATCCATGTATTTGTCCAAATGCCTTTTAAATGTCGTTAATGTACCTGCCCAAACCACTTCCCATGGCAGCTCATTCCATATGCATACTAGCTTCTCTGCAAAAATGTTGCTCTTCAGGTTCTCTTTTATTCTTTCCCCTCTAACCCTAAACTGATGCCCTCTAGTCCTCAATTCCCCATCCTGGGGAAAAATACAAAGTGCACTCATCCAATCCATACCTCACGTGATCTTATACATTTCTATAAGATCTCCCACCATTCCTATGCTCTAAACAAAAAAGTCCTAGCTTGTCCAACCTCTCCCTATCACTCAGACCCTTGGGTTCTGGCAACATTCTTGAAAATTTCTTCTGCACTCTTTCCAGTTTAATAAGATCCTTCCTACAGCCAGGGTTTGAAAGAGAACACAATACTCAAAGTGTGGCCTCACCAACATCTTTTACAACTGGAATGTCACAAAAATCCATGACACTAAGAAAACAAATTCTTGAAATGCCCCTGAACTTCAGGGTCAGTGGCTCTTTATACCATTTTTATCATGTTATTGCTAGCTTATCAGCATGTCCAACTGTTTTAATCAGAATTACCTCACTCCAGCTTTCCAATAAACCAATGATGTTAATGCTCATTATCTTTCTCTTTCTGCCACTATAGTTTTCCTACATCATACTTAATATTATTCTAATGTCATAATTAGATATTTCACTGTCGAAGATCTCAAGCAGGCTGACTCTACCAACTATTAATAAAGTATTTAATGTCATCTCCTAAATATTTATTGTCACAATCTGTCCCAACCTGCCATGATGATATTTAGCAGGTGAGGCTGCCTTTATTACATGTTGTTATCTCTGCCCACCATAGTGACCTTTCAGCCTCAACCTTACCCTGCTAATTGGTGTTGGAGTGTTCCACTATTCTTATCCCATTCTGCCACAGTCACCTTTTGACCAGTGTAGCATTCCACAGACCACTTGCAACAGATCGCCAGTAGTCTTCATGCTTTAACCCTTCCCATACTTTCATGCTCTTTATTTTCCATATTCCCCGCTTTGTGCCCTAGTAGTGTCACATCGAGAAAGAACACAATAAGCTCAGACCTTCTGCTGCCCAATACAAACAGTGGAGAATCAAAAATTATTGACTAAATAATTTTCGGAGTCTGAATCTTAAAGGGTTCTTCCTACGTTGCTGGGTTCCTTGTGCCAAAACCCTGTCCACCAATGGAATAGGAAAACGTCCCAAGATCCCTCACATACTAGGACCAACGTTCTTCAGAAGTATCATCGATGTCCTCATGTGAACATATGCCTTACACCATGGCAGCTGTCAGATCATAATAGTAAAGTGGTCGGGCTCTGTCAGAGGAGGAAACACTTCTCGGTGTAGCTAAAATGACCACAAGTTGTCTTTCAGTGACACGATCTAAAAAATTCTAAATAAAAGGGAAGGCACAACAAAAGACGAAGGCAACAACAAGTAAAACCGCACTCACAATAAGACAAATCTTCTCAAGCCATGCTCCTCAAGACTTGAATATATTATTCCAACCATTCAAAAGCCTGATGATCAAACCCTGCATTTTCTTTTGACTCCTGCCTTAGACTCTTTAGTTTTTCCATTGCTTTCATAAAAGATCCTCCAGGGCTAGTGCTGTTAAGTATAAAGTTACAACAATGCTCCCAAACATCACACATACCCCACCTTTTTCTGCCACGATCGAATCTCAGACCTGTCTGTTTTGCCATGTCATTTTAGTAGTAGCATCCAATTGTTGTCCCAAGGCCAGAAGGGTATCGATAGTATAATTGATAAATCTCTGCTGGTTGTAATAAATGTAGTTAATCCATTCAGCATTCTTGCTAACCCCTATCACTGGGATAAGAGCCTCCCAGCCTGCCGCAATCTCATTGCAGACATTAAACTCATGAGGAATACCTCCTGGCTATCCTTTGTTATCAATCTGAATCATTGGATCAGGGACATACCGCTGATTAGTTTGGCGCAAAGTTGACTGCGATTAGCATCAAGCTGCATGTGTGGTGATATAACTACCTCGTGCAGGAGCATTACACGGGCACAGTTGCCATTTAACGGGCAGCATCAGGCGCAACCCTCCTTTCTTAGTATCTGCCAGTGAGACACATTCAGATGGCCCCTTAAGATAGCCCCAAATGTGGTTCCACCTCGAGTTCAATCACATTTCCGCAAAGACCCTTAAAGTAGCCTATTGGTGTGGAACCATTTCGCTTAAAGCATTCAAAACTCAAGCCTTCCCATAACCAGAAAGCAGCCACAGGAAACGTGTAATTATTCTTTCTGTTACACCACGGTGTACTATGGCTGCACCACCGCTGAAGTTGCTGCCTGCCCACGTCATCCTGCTGATAGAACATAGAGGCCTGAAGAAGGAGGCACCAAAAGGGGCAATGGGATTGCCTGTAAGACGATGAATCATCCGGGTTAAGAGGTTGGCTAGAGTGCTGCAAATGCCATTGGGTACAGGTGGTTGAGTTACAGGGCATAGGGGAACATAGTATGAGGGGGTCGCCTTAGTGCACAAGAAACAGTCTTGTCGACCCATCAATACGGCGGTATAGTTTGCCCATTGATAACACTGATTGTCGTGGGTGCATACCCGTGTTAGGGCAGCAAGGTCTGCATTTCCAATACATTTTTGTCTCCCAGCCTGAGTGACCCTGGCATTACCAGTTCTGATCTGCCAAGTTAATGGTCTCCAAGTCTGAGTATGCAGAACTGGCATCAGAGAGGGAGGGATCAGAGGCTTCCCCCATGTCACCCCTATCCCCTCTGCCAGGAGAAGAGCCACGTTCCATGTTTCCATCATTATCATTTCTGGAATGGTCAGCATCCCCAAGAGTTGCACCTGTACCTTGTTCGGAACCCTGCTGAGGGTTACTAGCCTCCTGTGTGCCAAATGCCTCATCCTCAGCTCCACGTACCTCAGTGTTAGACTTAGTTTGTGCTGGTGGGAGAGCTTTAGTGCAATAATTAAGGTGGTTACCATACATGTCATCCTTCCACTTGGATGGCGGTAGGTGATGCCTTAGGAACGATGAAAGGTCCCTCTCTTCTTGGCTTATTTCAGCGTCTTCAGAAGACCCGCACGTACACCCGATCCCCGTGCTTAATAGGTCCTTCCTCATTGTCAGACATTAATTCCCTTTGTATTTCCTGCATGTGGATAGGTTCATGTATCATAGTCAGTTGCTGCATATATTGCCTAAGTTCTAAGCTTAACTGCTCTAAGCTAAGCCCTTCATAGTGGCCTCTGCACTTGCATAGGTCTACCGTGAGTATCTCACGCGGTATTAGATTGGTCATGCGATTAGTCTGCATGCGATAACTCATTAATGCCAGCGGCAGCTCGTCAACCCAATTAAGGTTGGTGCTTGCGTAGATCTTGTTGAATTTGGCTTTCAATGTCCCAATAATCCTTTTCACCATACCCTGTGACTGGGGACATTACACACACCCAAACCTCTGATTGATTCTCAAAGACTGCAGCACCAACTTTACTTTCTGAATGAAGGCGGACCCATTGTCTCAACTGATTTCTGATGGTATACCAAACCTTGGGATAACTTCATTCGTCAGAAATTTCACTAGTGTACCAGCTCCTGCATCTTTGGAAGGGACAGTTACTACCCATCAGCTAAACCTGTCAATCACCACTAACATGTACCTTTTCCTTCTCACCTTTTTTGTCCTGTCCACGTAGTCGATTACTAAATGCTTAAATGGTCCTTCAGGCAATGGTATGTGTCCTATAGGGGTCGTTGTTCCCTTCTTAATATTGTACTGTGCACACACAATGTGACAGTAAATAGTCCACTGAAGCTTGCAGGTATGGTGACCAGAAACCATCCTGTTTTATCATCCTCAGCACTTCCCCTCACGCACAGCGCCACCATGCCTCTCTAAAATAACAGTCTTCAGCAACGGGGTGTGTGCTACTCTTAAACCTGCCTCTGTGGCCCATAAACTTTCTTGATTCTGCCTAACACCTCTCTGCTTCCATCGTGTTTGCTCAGCCAGGGTAGCCTTCCCTTGTATTTCAATGAGGTCCTCTATCATCGGTTCTGGATCTACTGCACCTGAGGCGCAATAACAGATTGAGATCAACCTGAAGCTATCTTAGCTGCTTCATCTGCTGCCTAATTACCCCTTATCATCATATCACTGCCTTTTCTGTGTGCTTGACACTTAATGATAGCTAGTGCCTTTGGATTCATCGTTGCAGTCGTCAGTTCCACAATCTGCTGGTAGTGTTGTATGGGATCCCCTAAACAGGTGACATACCCATGTGCCATGAACAGAATCTGTATAAATGCCAGGTTTTTTTTACCTTCCATCATTTGCCACCAATGCCTTAAGTTCAGCCAACTGAGCCAAACACAGCTGTGGGCAAGTTTCCAGTTTGATTTTCCAATACTGGGATTGGTCCTGTCTTATAATAGAATACCCTGCATGATTCCCATCGTAATCCCTACAGAAAGAACCATCCACAAAAAGAACCTTCTTAGCTGCAGCAGGCAGTGGGTCAGACTGCAAATCAGCCCTCACTTCGAGAAATACAGCCAATTCCCTTACACAATCATAAGCCTCTCCTTCACACTTAAGTGGGATATTGTCCGCAATGTTCCTTATAGTGTACCTCTGTATGGTTATGTTGGAAAATGTCAGCAGCATCAGGTATGCCAATATTCTAGCTGGCGACAGTACAAGTTTCCCTTTCTCCAATAACTGCCATTTTCTGATGTGTATATAGGATGATAGGGCAACCCATTCTTACTGAGGATGCTTTTTCATCTGCAAAATAGGCAGCCGCCAATTCCTGATATCACGGTGGATAGCCCTGAGCTACTTCTTCTGGTCGGTTCCTATAGTAAGCAATCGGTTGCATGGGCCTCCCTACACTTGCCTCCTGCATTAGTACTGCAGCTGTGTATCCTGTCCGTCTGTTTGACACATAAAGGTGAAAAGGTTTTTCGTAATCAGGTAAGGTTTGTTTACGTATATTGAAAGCTGTCATAGCCTCTTCAGTCCACTACAAAACACCCCTTAAACATGAATGTCCGACATTCTTCATCATCTTCCTTCAGGGTGCTGTCATCCCAGCGTTCTCCTCAATCCAATCTGTGCTAATTCCTGTCATGCCCAAGAATGTCACCGCTTGTCTGACTGTCTCTGGCCTAGGAATTTTCACAATTTCTTCAATCTGACTTGGTACAATTTCTTCGTTCCCGTAGCAACCAGTCTACCCAAATACTCAACCTGCTGGTTGCAAAACTGCAGCTTTTTCCTGGACACCTTATGACCTCTGTCCAATAGTTTTTTTTCAGGAGGAAAACAATGTTTCACTCATACTATTTCTGACTATCTGAACAGACAAGCACATCATCAGCATACTGTATCAGCGTACTTTCTAAAAACATACCCTCGAGTTCTGATTTTAACACTGGGTTGAATACATATCTGAATGCTTAAACCCCTGAGGCATTCTTGTATAAGTGTATTGCTGACCTTTGTATGTAAAAGCAAACAGATACCGGCAGATCTCTGATAGAGGAATGTTAAAGAAAGCAGAACGTAAATCTACAAGCGAGAACCATGCTGCCTGTGGAGGGACATTGGACAGCACTATGTGCATATTAGGAACAACTGATGGCCAATCCTATACTCATTCAACGCTCTTAAATCATGTACAAGTCTCCATTTTGACTGGTCTGCCTTTAAGACTGGTAACAAAGAAGTGTTGCAGGGACCACCCCTTTTATTGTTGCTGCTAATCCCTCTACTGCCTCCGGTTTTAAAGGATACTGTGGTCTCATAGGTAGAATAGCTCCTGGTTTCAACCTTATTTCCACTGGGCTAGCTGATTTCACTCTCCTCACATCTGTATCATGCTGTGACCACAAAGTGGCACGTAATATATCCAATAGCTCATTACCATATTGCTCACTTTAGAACAGAGAACATAGAAAAGTATAGCACAGAACAGGCCCTTAGGCCCACGATGTTGTGCCGAGACTTAATCCAAATGTACAATATTGTAACTTAACCTACGCTCCCTTCAACTCACTGCTATCCATGTGCATGTCCAGCAGTCACTTAAATGTCCCCAATGACTTCGCTTCCACCACCTCAGCTGGCAACACATTCCATGCATTCACAACTCTTGCGTAAAGAACCTATCTCTGACGTCTCCTTTATACCTTCCTCCTAATATCTTCAAACTATGACTCCTCGTACCAGTCAATCCTGCCCTGGGGAAACGTCTCTGGCTATTGACTCTATCTATTCCTCTCATTATTTTGTACACCTCGATCAGGTCTCCTCTCTTCCTCCTTCTCTCCAGAGAGAAAAGTTCGAGCTTATTCAACCATTCTTCTTAAGGCAAGCACCACCCCAAGTCCAGGCAGCATCCTGATAAACCTTCTTTGTATCCTCTCCAAAGCCTCTGTATCTTTCCTATAGTCTGGCGGCCAGAACTGGATACAATATTCCAAGTGTGGTCTCACCAGGGACTTGTAGAGCTGTAGTAAACCGTTGCTCTTAAAAACGATTCCCCCTGTTAATGAAAGCCAAAACACCATATGCTTTCTTAATAACCCTATCCACTTGGGTGGCAACTTTGAGGGATCCCTCTGTTCTTCCACACTGCCAAGAATCCTGTCTTTAATCCTATATTCAGCATTCGAGTTCAAACTTCTAAAATGCATCACTTCATATTCATCCAGGTTGAACTCCATCTACCATTTCTCAGTCCAGCTCTGCATCCTGTCAATGTTGCACTGCAGCCTGCAATAGCCCTCGATAACTTCGACGACACTTCCAGCCATTGTGTCAGCTGCAAATTTATGAACCCACCCCAAAACCTCGTCATCCAAGTCATTTATAAAAACTACAAAGAGCAGCGGCCCAAAAACAGAGCCCTGCGGGACACCAAACAACACTGATCTCCAGGCAGAATACCTTCCATCTACAACCACTATCAGCCACTCAATTCTGAATCCAGATAACTAAATCTCCCTGTACCTCATGCTCCCTGACTATATGAATGAGCCTACCATGGGGAATCTTATCAAATACCTTGCTGAAGTCCATATACACCACGTCCACTGCTCGACTTTCGTTGACCTGTCTTGACACCTTCTCAAAGAACTCAATAAGATTCATGAGGCATGACCTGCCCCTCACAAAGCCATATTGTCTGCCTTTAATCACACAACGCTTTGAAAAATAGTCATAAATTCTATCCTGCCGAATTATTTCCACAAAATTGCTGACCACAGACGTGAGACTGACTGGTCTGTAATTGTCAGGGAATTCCCTATTATCCTTCTTGAAGAGTGGAACAACAATCACCTCCTTGCAATCCTCCGATACGATTCCCAGGGAGAGTGAGGAGGTAAATATTCTCGGCAGCGGATTAGAAACCTCCTTTCTCGCTTCCCGGAGCTGCTGAGGATAAATCTGGTCTGCCCCCGGGGACTTATCAATCTTAATGTTTTCCAACATTTCGAGCACATCATCTTCATCAATCTTGATCTGGTCAAGCCTGTATCCCAGCTCCTCCAAGTTTTCATTTACAACAAGTTCCCTTGGTGAAAACTGAAGCAAAAAACTCATCTGCTTCCCCTATCTGCTCAGACTCCAAGCACAAGTTCCCTACACTATCCCTGATTGGCCCTACCTTCTCCCTGATCATTCTCTTATTCCTCACATATGAGTAAAATGCCATTGGGTTCTCCCTAATCCTATTTGCCAAGCCTTTTTCGTGCTCCCTCCTGGCTTTCCTCCGTCCATTTCTGAGCTCCTTTCTAGCCAGCCTATAATCCTCTAAAGCTGTGCTAGATCCTTGCTTTCTCCACCTTACGAAAGCTGCCTTCTTCTTTTTGACGAGAAGGTCCTCTGTCATCGTCATTCAATGTTCTTTAATCTTGCCTCTTCTTACCTGTCTCGGAGGAACAAATTTGTGCATCACTCATAACAACTGCTCCTTAAACAGTCTGCACATGTCTGCTGCGCATTTCTGTGGAACAATTGCTCCCAGTCTGTACTTCCCACTCCTGTCTGATAGCGTCATAATTACCTTTTCCCCAATTCAGTATCTTCCCTCGGTAACTGCTCTTTTTCCTCTCCAAGGCTATGTTAAATGTGAGGCAGTTGTGATCACTGTCACCAAAGTGCTCTCCCACTGCGAGATCTGACACCTGTCCTGGCTCGTTGCCGAGCACAAAATTCAAAATGGCCACTCCTCTCGTCGGTCTGACTATGTAGTGAGTAAAGCAACCCTCCTGAATATACCTGACAAAAGCGGCTCCATCCAAACCATCTGCACTAAGGAGGTTCCAGTCGATATTGGGAAAGTTGAAATCACCCATAACAACAACTCTGCTGTTTTTGCATTTTTCCAGAATCTGCCCACCTATGAGATCTTCCATCTCTCTACTGCTATTAGGTGGTCTGTAGAAAACCCCAATGCAGTGGTTGTTCCTTTACTGTTCCTGACTTCCACCCATACTGACTCAGTAGACAAACCTTCCTCAACAACCTTTGTTTCTGTAGCTGTGATGCACTCTCTGATTAGCAATGCAACATCCCCTCCTCGTTTTCCACCCTCCCTGTTCTTTTTAAACGTTCTAAACACGGGAACATCAAGCAACCATCCCTGCCTCTGTGAAATCCACGTCTCGGTTATGGCCACAACATTATAGCCCCAGGTACTGATCCATGCTCTAAGTTCGTCACTCTTATTACAGACACTCTTTGCATTAAAGCAGACACACTTTAACCGATCCCTGTGTTTCATCGCGTGAGAAACCTTCCTGATAAATTCAATATATCCTGTCACTGTCCTGTCTGCAACTGTCCCCCTCTCAGACATGTAGCTCCGATTCCCACCCCCCTGCCAAACCAGTCTCCACTGTCACTTACATGTTCCTCTGGGGTGTTACCTTCACTTCCCTCAGATTCTCTGTCAGGTTGCAGCATGCTAGGATTTTAATATAGCTGTCATCCCTGGATTCCCAAACTCCTGTCATGACCACATGCCATTCAGAACTGTTTCTACATGCCTGGCCATAGGTCGTAAATCTTTAGATTGGTATTCTTTAATTACCAGTAAGGTTACATGTGGTGTGGCACCTGGCACACAATACCCTTTTCCAGGAACGCATTTCTTTTTATTTGCAAAATCACTCTCTGCTCCCCTAATACAAATGCTTTACTTCTCAAATGTTGTGGAGCAGTGACTTCCTGCTGCCACTGTCTCTCTAACACCTCATCCTGAGACTCATCAAATATCACTTTACAGTGCAGCTCAAAGTATTTATGGAGAAAATCTGGACAGCTGTATAAGGCTAGCTTACAATTGCTCATATGTAAAGAATTTCTACAAACTTTGTTTGAAGTTAAAAGTTTTTAACTTTACGCAATATCCTGGAAACAGGTGATTGTTTTTTAAAGTCAAAATCACAACTTGCTGATCCCTATTATACTCTCTCCATCTGTTTCTAATGTAGCTAACCTGACAGTGATTGTGATGTTATCTCGAAGAAGATGCGGTATCTCCACAAATATCATATATTATCTTGTCTTTATGGCAGTGACAGATCTTCTGGTCTTGGTCCCTGTTGTAATACTAAACCAGATTGTGAGGAGTTATTTCCAATTCAGTTTCCTGTATATCAGACCTGTATGCAGTGTTCGCAATTCAGTAAGTTTTGCAGCCATTGACAGTTCTGTCTGGTTAACGGCCACTTTCACCTTTGATCGAATTGTGGCCATATGTTGTCAAAAGCTGAAATTTAAATATTGCACGAAGAAGGTGGCATCATGGGTCATAGGATTGGTGTGTGCACTGTTCGTCATGAAAAATATATCAACATATTTCCATTTTAAACCTATATACATAATTGACAAAATACCATGGTTTTGTGGAGTAAAACCAGAATATTATACTGCACCGGGGTGGGCTGTATATGACTGGATTCATTCCATTTTGACTCTGTGTCTTCCTTTCATTCTGATATTACTGCTCAATGTTTTGACTGTCAGGAATATTTTTGCCGCCAATGGAGCCCGTCGGAGACTCCATACTCAGGGCAATGGAGAGACTCAGAGTGACCCAGAGATGGAGAAGCGAAGAAAGTCCATTGCTTTACTCTTTGGCATCTCAGGAACATTCATCCTATTATATTTGTTATATTTTGTTACAATCTTTTAAGTCCGAATTGCGAATATTCCTTATTCCTCTGGGTCTGATAGCGGTAAACCGATATTTATTGTGTAACAAAGTGGATACATGCTTCAGTTATTGAACTCCTGCGTCAATCCATTTATTTATGCAGGGACCCAGAGTAATATCAGAGAAGAGATAAAGAATGGTGTGAAATATCCATTCAGTCTGTTTGCTAAAATATTGAAAAGTTCAAAATGAAAGAAACTAACATGATTCATATCGCAGCATATCATCTTATTATCCCCTTTCTTTTTGCAAATAATTGTTCCATACCGAGTATCTTTGAAATCTTGAGCTAACGCTTGTAGAATGTGTTGTGAGTGAAGACTATATTGTCACGTGTACTTACATTGCAAGGCATTCTGTAAATTCTCAGCTGTATCACATGTTGCTCACTGTAATCCATTTACCCTTGACTAGAGTGCAGTGAATTATGCGGAATTGACGTGTGGTGACTTCGCGTTCACGTCCTGTGTACATGTTTGGATCTCATATCTTAAAAATGCACAAAAGTAGTAAAATGACTGCAGCTGTTCAAGCATGCAATGTCACGATGCTTTCTTTACTGCTCATTTCCACCACCCCCAAAAAATTATCTGGGTGGGTTTAAATCATCACGGAGAAAGTGAGGACTGCAGATGCTGTAGATCAGATTGGAGAGTGTGGTGCTGGGATGCTGCCTGACCTGCTGTGCTTTTCCAGCAACACACTTTCGACCCAAAATTTTATCCAACAAGTGACACCCTCATATCAACTACACTTGGAATTGGTACTTGTCACCAGATATTGCATTTGGTGTGCTGTGCCAAGTTGCTAAAAGATGTGATGAATCCAGTACTGTTGCATGTATCCAACAGGCAGTTACTTCTAATGACTCTTCTAAAGGGAGTATGACTGGCTCTGAGATCATAATAGACTTCCATCCTGAGGAATTCAATAATGAATGTTAGCCGGCAACTCAGGATGGGAGCCGGTGACTAGTGGAGTTCGGCAAGGGTAGTGATTGGGCCACAATGTTTTATGCATTAATGATTTGGATGAAGGAACTGAGGGTTAGTTTTGCAGCTGTTTCAAAGATAGGTGGAGGGGCAACTAGTTTTGAGGAGGCTGGGTGGCTGTGCAAGGAGTTAGACAGATTAGGGAAATGGGGAAACAAGATGGAACACAAAGTGGAAAGTTGAGACAGATGCACTTTGGTAGGATGAAGAGAAGTATGTACAATTTTCTATATGGGGTTAAAAATGCAGTAATCTGAAGTAAAATGGGACTTGGGACTGCTAGTTTAGGTTTCTCTTCTGGTAAACTTGCACATTGAGTCAGTAAATACAATGCTGTTATTTACTGTTCAAAGAGGATTTGAATATAAAAGCAGGGATGTACTTCTCAGCCTTTGTAAAGCTCTGGTCAGACCACATTCAGGGTATTGTGATTAATTTGGACCCTATACATCTAGAAAAATGTACTGGCCTTGAAGCGGGTCCAGGGAAGGTTCATGAAAATGATCCCAGAAATGAGAAATGTTTGTGTCTATACTCGTTGGAGTTTAAAATTATAAAGGGGATCTCATTGAAACTTACAGAAAATTGAACAGTCTGGACAGACTGGATGTTGGGACGATGTTAATATTAGCAGCCAAGACTAGAACTTGAGGAAACGCCCTTCGAGTAAAGGGAAGAGCCTTTAGAACAGAGATGAGGAGAAAGGTTTTCAGCCAGAGAGTAGTGAATCTATAGAATTAATTGCGCCAGAAAGGTGTAGAGTCCAGGTCATTGAGTACATTTAAAATAGAGAGATATTACGTTCTTGTTTATCAAGGGTTACAGGGAGAAAGTGGGTTGAAAAAAAACTGATTAGCCATGATTGAACAGTGGAACAGACTTGATGGGCCAAATGGCCTTATTTCTGCTCCTATGTCTTGTGGTCTTATGGAATAGTGAACTAAACGAATACTGAGTTTAATATTGAATCGGATATACCACACTGGGATGATGTACCAAATCCTTACTCAATAACTTAGTTTACTGAACCAAGTACTCTTTCCCAAGGTGTGACTTCACCAACCGAGGCATCTCCACAACTCCACATGCTCAGAATAAATTAATCCTGATGTTGCAAGAAAGCATGCCACTGTCTGTCCACATAACCATATCCTAGAGTTTAAGGACTGAACACAAAATAATTTAATAGATCTTCAAACATTAACTGTTGCTTTAATTGGTTTAGCTTTCTCCACATAACATATTGACCAGTACAGTATATCATGTGCCCTCTGTGACACAGTTCAGTGACCGGGTCAATGCTTACTATCCACTTCCTAAGGTTATTCAGTTCCAGTCAATAATCACACTGTGAAAACTGTCCCTCCCTGTAACAGTCAGACACTGGACACATTACACACAACAGAACAACCACATCAAGTTCATGCATGATATATATTTGGAAGAATTTATGCAGACAGCAGTTTGTTTGAAAATATTCTGATTGAAAATCAGAAATCTGACAGATTCTGAAACTGTTTTCTTTATAAACAGCGTTGAAAGCCAGGCACAATATAGGATCACTCAGAAGGTTTGAGAACAATAGCAGATACCACAGAAACAAAGTTGACAATTAACTTCTGAATGTATGAGGAGGAAAGAAATCCAGAAATGTTTGTGAAAGCATACAGAACATGGATACAAAGACAGCTGATTATAATTATAGGTAATTATAGGTAATTACCTACAAATTATAGGTAATTCTGTATACATAGTTATATAATATATATGTCATGCATCCAGCAAATCAAACTATTATATACAGGCATTGTTCCTGAAGCCCATGCTTTTGCACAGATATGTCTCACTTTGATTGGCTGCTGTTAGCCTGTGACACAATTGTCTCCTCTCTGGCTCAGAGACACATGATTTGATTGACATCACTGGTTCCATCTGGTCCAGCTCAGTATTCAGAGGGTCCTTCACTTGCTGCTAAGGTGTGATGTTCAGCTCCTCCACATGTCTCCTCCACACCATTTAGAACATAGACTATGGAACAGTACAGGCCTTTTGGCCTTTTTGTGTTTTGCCAACCTTTTATCCTACTCTAAGGTCAAACTAACTGACATACTCTTCATTTACTATCGTCCAAGTTCCTATCCAAGAGTTGCTTAAATGTCCCTAAGTACCACTGCTGGCAATGCCTTCCACACATCTACCAGCCTCTGCGTAAAGAACCAATCGTTGACATCTCCCCTAAACCTTCCTCCCCCTAAACCTTAAAATTATGCCCCTCAGGATCGCTATTTGTGCCCTGGAGAAAAGTCTCTGACTATCCACTCTGTCTCAGGCTTTCATCATCTTGTACACCTCTATCAAGTCACCTCTTATCCTTCTTCACACCAAAGAGAAAAGCCTCAGCTTCCTCTGCCTTTCTTCATTAGTCAGTCTCAACAGTCCAGGCAGCATCCTGATAAACTGATCCACTGATGTACTGGAGTCATCACATTTCCAGCCAATATTGAGGAAGTTTAAAACCCCCCATAATATCCACCCTGTTCCTTTCACTCCTACAAAGAATCATTTTACCAATCCTCTCGTCCACCTCGCTGAAACTCTGCGGAAGCCTATAGAAAAATCACTTAGCCCATGCTCCCTCAGTAGACGGGTCCTCGTCAAAAGTTCTTTCTGCAACCATTATAGACTCCTTGACTAACAAAGCCATACCTTCCACGCTTTTACTGCCTTGCCTGTTCTTAATAAAAGATCTAAACTCTGGAACCTGCAACATCCATTCCAGTTCCTGCTCTATTCATGTCTCTGAAATAGCCACAACATCAAAGTCCCCGGTATCTATCCATGCTGCAAGTTCACCTACCTTATTTCGAATACTTCTGGCGTTAAAGTAGACACAATTCCTGTGTCTGCAGGCACATTCCTGTGACCATGGAATCCTATCCAGGCCCTCCCTACTCTCATCCTCCCCTGTGCACTGGAGCGACACCTTAGGTTCCCATCCCCCTCCTGAGCTCGCTTAAACCCACCCAAATAGCACCAGCAAATTCCCACCCAGGATATTATTACCCCTCTGGTTCAAGTGATGACTGTCCTGTTTGTAAAGGTCCCACCTTCCCTAGAAAGAGCCCCAATTATCCAAATAGCTGAAACCTTCCCTTCTGCACCATCCCTGCAGCCACATGTTCACCTGATATCTCTCCCTGTTGCTTGCCTCACTATCACATGGCACGGGTAACAAACCAGAAATAACAACTCTGTTTGTTCTAGCTCTCAGCTTCCATCCTAGCTCCCTGAAATCCTGCCTTACATCCCTTTCCCTCTTGCTAACTATGTCATTGGTACCTACATGGACCACGACTTGGGGCTGGTCACCCTCTCCCTTCAGGACCCCAAAGACACGATCCAAGACATCATGGACCCTGGCACTTTGGAGGCAACACACAACCGCGAGTCTTGTTCGTTCCCTACAAATCTTCTATCTGACCCTCTAACTATTGAGTCTCCAATAGCTAACACACCCCTCCTTTCTCTCCTTCCCTTTTGTGCAACAGGGACAGACTCTGTGCCAGAGACCTGTACCCCACTGCATACTCTTGGTAAGCTTCCTGCACCACACCACCCCTCCCAACAGTGTCCAAAACAGTATACTGGTTTTTCAGAGGAACAACCACGGAGGATCCCTCCACTGACTGTTTTCCTCTTTGAACAATTCTCAAATTTCTATGTGCCTAGGAGTAACTGCTTCCCTGTAACTCTAATCTATCACAGCCTCTGCCTCCCGAATGATCAGAAGTTCATCCAGCTCTCGCTCCAGTTCCCTAATGTGGTCTTGGAGGAGCGAGAGTTGGGTCCACTTCCTGCAGATATACTTGGATGGGAAGCTTATGTAATGATGAGATGAGATGGTTCAGATGAGGTGATCAGAAGGATTTAAAGAGAGAGTTAAGAAGATCAAGGAGAGGATATGGATAGTCTTTAGCAAACAGAATAAAGGAGAACCCTAAAACTTTCTATAGGTATGTGATGAATAAAAGGATGACTACGGTAGGTATGGGGCCAGTCAAAGAATAAGTAGAATGTTATGTATGAATCTTATGGAGATCGGAGAGGTGATAAACGAATATTTCTCAATGGTTTTCTCTCAGGAAAAAGATAATATTGTAGAGGAGAAGAATGAGTTACGAGGTACAAGACTAGAAAGGATCGAGTTTAATTACGAAGAGGTGTCATCAATTCTAGTAGGAATGAAAGTAGACAAGACCCCTGGGCTGGATGGGATTTCTCCAAGGATCCTCTGGGAAGCTAGGGAGGAGATAGCAGAACCTTTGGCTTTGATCTTTGAGTCGTCATTGTCTACAGGTTTAGTACCAGAGGACTGGTACTAGTGTTGTGCCCTTGTTCAAGAAGGGGAGTAGAGATGACTCAGCTAATTATAGACCTGTGAGCTTTACATTTATTGTAGGAAAGGTTTTAGAAAGGATTATAAGGGATAAACTTTGTAATCATCGAACAAGCAACAATTTGATTTCAGAGAGTCAACATGGTTTCGTCAAGGGCAGGTCATCTCTCACAAACCTCATTGAGATTTTTGAGAAGGTGATCAAGCATGTGGATGAGGTGTACATGGACTTCAGTCAAGTCTTTTATAAGGTTTCATATAGTAGGCTATTGGAAAAAATGCAGAGGCATGGGATTGGGGATTACTTAGCAATTTGAATTAGAAACTGGTTTTCTGAATAAAGGCAGTGAGTAGTGGTTGGTGGTAAATATTCAGCCTGGAGTCCAGTTATTGGTGGTGTGCCACATAATCTGTTTTGGGACCACTGCTGCTTGTCATTTTTATAAATGACTTAGACGCAGGCATAGGTGGATGGATTAGTAAGTTTACAGATAACACTAAAGTCGGTGGAATAGTGGACAGTGTGGAAAAATGTTGCTGGTTGTAGGGGAACTTGTATAAACTTCAGAATTGGGTTGAGAGATGGCAAATGGAGTTCAAAGCAATTAAATGTGAGTTGATTTACTTTGCGAAGAATGACAGGAAAACAGAATACTGGGTCAATGGAAGAATTCTTGGAGTGTTGATGTGTAAAGGGAGCTTGGAGACCATGTACATCGATTTCTGCAAGTTGCCATCCAGTTTGATAGTGCGGTTAGGTTTTATTGTTCGAGGGGTTGTGTTCCAGAGCCGTAATGTAATGCTGCAACTATACAAAACACTAGTGTGGCCGCACTTGGAATATTGTGTACATTTCTCGTCCCCACATTTCAGGAAGGATGTGGAAGCATTAGAAAAGGTGCAGAGGAGATTTGACAGGATGTTGCCTTGTCTGGAGGGAAGGTCTTATGACGAAAGGCTGATAGACTTGGGTCTGTTCTCATTGGAAAGTAGAAGGCGAAGAGGGAATTTGATAGAGACATACAAGATGATCAGAGGATTAGATAGGGTAGGCAGTGAAAATATTTTTCCGAGGATGATGACGTCAGCTTGTACAAAGAGGCATAACTACAAATTGAGGGGTGATATATTTAATATAGATGTCAGAGGCAGGTTCTTTACTCAGAGAGTGTTAAGGGCATGGAATACCTTACCTGCCAATATGGTTAACTCAGCCACATTAGGGAGATTTAAACAATCCTTCGATAAGCACATGGATGATGATGGGATAGTGTAGGGGGCTGAACTTAGATGAGCTCACAGGTCGACACAACATCGAGGGCCGAAGGGCTTCTTCTGCACTGTGTTGTTCTATGTTATATGTTCTATGTTTAATACACTCAGGCATCATCACTCACCTGGATTAGTTCTCTTGTGGACAACTCAATCGAGGTAGCAATTACAAAAGCTGCATCCGGGCCTCTTCTTGATTATAACTTCCATTGGAATGCTTTTTGTCTGAGGACATAAACCTAACAGTGTCACAACGCATCTTAGTGGAAACCTCCAAATTCGCAATTGTTCATCTAGCCTCTTTAAGGCAGTCACAAATTGACGATGGACTCTCGTTTGTTCTGTACCAGTTTATAAAAATGGAAATGTTTCACGCTCAACAGTGGCTTTGGTGCAAATTAACTTCCAAACACTTGTCTTCTCCAGTTTTCTCTGTTTGCATCAGATCCTTAGAATAATGAAGTACTTACACCCCATGAGTTTCAAGAAAACTGGTATCATTAAGTCTTCAGACTTTGTTCTCCGTTACGAAACCACTAAAAATTCATGGTATACCACCCAACTTTCAGTCTTTTCATCAAATGGTTCCATCGCTACAAATTGACACATCTCTTTGTTTTCTCATCATTGGGAATTTTCCTTGACACTCGAGTAAAGTAGCCATTCGCGGCCTGAATCACCTCAATGAATGCTCCTCTGTCTGCCACTCCCTCACTGACTCTGCTGGCATATTGTTCTTCCCTGATATCGACTGCAGACTGAGTCCCCTTGCAGTCGCACACCAGTATGACTTTGGTAAGTTGTTGGTTTATCATTCCCCTCTTCAGCCATTGGCTATGACACGAGTCTCCTCAGAACAGCCACTGTCGGCCCGCTCTGTGCGCAGTGGGCGGCACTGTGGCACAGTGGTTAGCACTGCTGCCTCACAGCGCCTGAGACCCGGGTTCAATTCCGACACAGGCCACTGACTTTGTGGCGTTTGCACATTCTCCCGTGTCTGCTTGGGTTTCCTCTGGGTATTCAAGTTTCCTCCCAAAAAAATGTGCAGGTTAGGTGAATTGGCCATGCTAAATTGCCCATAGTATTAGTTGGAGGGGTAAATGTAGGGGTCTGGGTGACACGCTTCGGCGTGTCAGTATGAACTTGTTGGGCAGATGGGCCTGTTCCCACACTGTAAGTAATCTAAACTAATCTAAGGCCACATTCCACTGAGTGTGGCATCACAGAACCTGAGCAAAACGACAATCAATTAATATCGGGAACAAACTCTGCACATAGCTGTCATTCCTGACACGCAGGAAGATAGTCATGATTCTTGGAGATCAGGAAGCTTAGCTCCAGCACATCACTGAGGAGTTCCTCAGGATAACTTCTTCAGCCCAACCATCTTCAGCTGCTTCATCAATTTCCATCCCCTCATCATAAAGTCAGAATTGGAGATATTCGTTGATAATTGCATGATGTTCAGCACAATTCGCCACTCCTCAGATATTGAAGCTGTCCATCACCAAATGTAACAGTCTGCAGGCTTGGGCTGACAAGTAGCATTCGTACCACACAAAGGTCAGGCAATGCCTATCAATAATAACAGACAACCTAACCACCCACCCTTGGCATTCAGTGATATCACCGTCACTGGATCCCACAGCATCAATGTCCTGAGTGTTATCATTGACCAAAAACACAGCTGGACTCACCATATAAATGCTCCTAGAGCAGGTTAGAAGCTAAAAATACAATGGCAAATAACTCAGGTCCTCACTCTGACAGCATTTCCACCATCTTCATGGAATACGTCCCACTTTCCTGGCAACACCAGTAACTGTTTTGGACAAAGCAGCCCATTTGATGGATTGCTCTGACATCCACAAGCATCCATTCTCTCCACCACTGATACGTCGTTCCAGCAATGTGTGCTATCTGCAAGGCGCACTGTAAAAATTGACCGAAGATCCTTAGGCAGCACCTTCAAAGCCCTTTCATCCAGAATAACAGTGGCAGCAGATACATGGGAATACCACCAGTTGCAAATTAACTGGCAATCCACACACGATTCCGACTGAAATAAATCACTATTACGTCACTGCACTTCTTTCCATGAGGACATTATGTGTTAACCTACAAGATGTGGACTGCACGTGTTTAAGAAGTAAGCCCTTTTCAAGGGCAGCCAGGTACAGGCAATAAATGCTGGGCAGCCGGCCAGTGCTATCCACACTCTATGTGTGAATAAAGAAGATAAAAATATCTATTTTTTAAATGTTGATTAAAAAGCCAGTTGCCACCATTATATCAGAGATCTTTCTATTTATTTTTTAATCCTCACAGGTTACTTTCTAATCTCTGCTGGGATGAACATTTGCCCAGAATGTACATACTCACACTGTGACATTGTGACAGAGTACAATACAAATTAGACAACCTCTTGGTACTGGGCACGACCAAGTCTGCTACAGTCTGACCAACAGAGAATCACAGCAACAGCTCCTGTTCCAGTTTTAGAAATCAGCTGAGCCTGGCACAAAATGACCTGCTGCTATGCATTTCTATGATTCATATCCCAAAATGAAACGTCTTAGTTCACGTCATTGATGTCATAACACAACATGATATAACCTTCCCATTTCATCATCAAATGAGGTCATTGATCAATCTCAAGTGTTCCTTACTTTGACCCACAAAAAAGACAGCATACATGTAGCACTTCTCATTCACAGCCTTGTACCCTACATTCAATCATTAGCTGCATGATGGGTTTTATCATTCCAAGTACAATTGAACCACATTCAGAAAAAAATTGTGATGAAGTTGCTTCGTTAAACAAGGTTATGTTTTCCTGGGTTATTAAGACACTGAATCTGACAAGTCTAATTGAAGTGGTTTCGTGCCAGTATTTTCATCGGTAACAAATACCCCCTCAGTCAGAAGGCATTCAAGTTTTAAGAAAAGCAATTGTACAATGACAGGGGAGTGGCCAGTTCTCTCAGCTCAGCTTTAACTCTGGTTTGGTTTGGGTTTTAACAATAGTGTTGAAAAGCTGCTAATCCCAAAGAAGCAGGTCCAGGCTGACCCTCTTCTTTCTGAGATCTCTCCGCTAAGACCCTGTGTTTGATGTTGCTTTTTGTGCCAAGCAGTGATTGGAGCAGCATCATTACGTTGGTATTGTCTGCTAGGTTAAGTTATCATCTATTCTGTTCTCTTTTGTTTGTGTTTCATTTGATAATCTTGTGATTAAGTTCTATTCTATTTGAAACTGAGCTACACAACTCCTGGAATATCCATGTTCCATACATTGCATACAAACGTAATGGGACTTGACGTAATCGACCTTTTGGCTGGATGCATAGCTTTTGCCACTGTGACACAAGAGCCCTCCAGCATTTGCAGCGATTTGAGTAGTTCTTAAATGAGCAATGATTCATGATCTGAACTGAAGTCAAACAGGGTCAGAGTTAAACATGCCAAGTCTGAACCATAAATCACCAAGGGACATAAATCCTGTTTCGGAATTTCTTGCATTCCTCCAGGAAAAACCGTGAAATAGGTGATCAACATCCTGAAACATAGAAATTTTAAACTGAAAGAGACGGTGACACTTTGATCCTTTTCTGCTGTTCAATATATCAGAGCTGATCCTCAATTGCATTCTACATTCTCGCTTTCTCCCCATGAAGCTTGATGCCTTTAAAGTTCAAACATGTATCTTCCTGTTTGCTGAGAATATAGTCAGTAACTTGATCTCCACTGATTTCCGTGAGAGGGACATCCACATGTTCAGTTCCTTTTTAGTGAATAAATGTTTTCTCATCTTAGTGATTTAGTTAAAATCCACATAAAACCAGGTCATAGTCCAACAGGTATATTGAGAAGTACCAGCTTTCTGAGCACTGTTCCTTCCTCAGGTTGCTAGCTTACAAAGGCGCAGCATTTTGAAAACTTGTACTTCCAAATACACCTATTAGACTATGACCTAGTGTATGTGACTTATCACTCTTGCAATGAATACCAATCTACCATTGCCTTCCTCTTACTCACTGCGCATGTCTACCTGATTTCAGTGACTGGTACAAAAACACTTGTAGCGGTTTGTATACCAATACTTCCAAATGTTTACCAACATTTAAAGAGCACTCTTGCTTTCTGTTTTTGTTTACAAGCCAAAGTTTACAACTTCACATTTGCTACGTTGTACTGCATCTATTACACATTCTTTGGCCACTCACCCGACGTGTCCGAATCACCTGTTACCTGTATACCTCGCTACAACTGAAAGCCACACTGGTTTGTGTTGTCAGCGAAATCGGGGATGTGGCATTTGGTTCCCTCAACCCGATCATTTATATATGTCGGGAATAAGTTGGAGCAATATACTGATCCTTCAGGTACCCTGCTAGTCACTGCCTGGCACTGTGGCAGGTGTGGAATGTTGGCAGAGTGGTTGGCACTGCTACCTCACAGAATCAGGGAATGGGGTTCAATTCCAGCTCTGTGTGGAGTTTGCACATACTCTGTGTGGGTTTTCTTTGGATCCTCTGATTTCCTCCCCCAACGATGTAGAAGTCAAATAGCATTCTAAATTCCCACGTAGAATGCAGCGATGTGCAGGCTAGGTAATTTAACTGCACTAAATGTGGGGTTATGGGGCAAGTATGGGATGCTCTTCACAAGTCTCAGTGCAGACTCAAATGGCCTCTCTCTTCACTGTCGTGATTTGATAAGTTTTCATAAACAGACTACATTATCCCCATTATTAATCTCTTGAAACGTCGATTATCCTGCCCCTTGGATGCTGCCTGACATGCTCTGCATTTCCAGCACCACACTTTTCAACTCCACAGCCCTCTGTTCATCCAGTGACAGAGACCAGGTTCTGGCCATGGAGAATCAGCAGGCCTCACTCCAGCCACCACTGCTTCTACTGACCACTCCTCAACAGCGCTGCAGTATTACAAAGTTGTCAAAAATTGAAGAAAAGAAATGAGAAAGCGAAAGATGGCAAAGACGGATTGAGAGAGAGAGAGAGAGAGAGAGAGAGAGAGAGAGAGAGCGAAGGATGTGGCCGGCTTGGAACTTATGGTCTCAGAAGCCCTGCCACAGCCAACGATGCTGTCAGTGCATTCTTGTATTCTGAGCAGTTTATCTTGTCAATGTTTCCTATGTTGAATATTATGCGCTATTATTGAAGGGACTTGATGTCTGGAGTTGACCGGGTTCCATACAAATGCACTGATTTTTCCAGGATCATGTCCAACGTTCTCAATGCTGTTGGGACTGGAGTCATCTGGACCAAGGGAGAACATGTGTTCACATTCCTCAGATGCGTTTTTAGTTGGAGTCCAGCAGAAAGGTATTTGCGAAAACATCCTCACCATTGTATTTCTGCACTCTTGCAATGAATTGTCGGTTAATTTTGGATATCACAATATTAATGACTGGAGATGATTATCCTTAGACATGATATAATATTCGATCCCTTTGGAGGCTAAAAATAGGATCATTGAATCATACAGTTCATTCAAAAGAATGTGATGATATGGCACTTTAAAAAGGTTAGTTTGTCCTTGGTTTACTTGAAGAGAGATTGTAAAGGCAGAAGTACCAAAGAGTCTAATTTAGTAATGGAAGGGGAGTGACCAGTTCTCCCAGTTCAAGTTTATCCAATTTGCTTTTAGCTGAGGCAGTCACAAGATGTGTCAATCCATCAATTCAGTAAGGAATTGCTCTGACTTTCTTTTGAGATCTCTCTCTTGACTGTGTGGAGTTTGCACATTCTCCCCGTGTCTGCGTGGGTTTCCTCTGTGTGCACCGGTTTCCTCCCACAATCTAAAACTGTGCAAGTCAGGTGAATTGGTCATGCTAAATTTTCCATAGTGTTTGGTGCATTACTCGGGGGTAAATATAGTGGAGGGGAATGGGTCTTGGTGGGTTACTCTTTGGAGGATCGGTGTGGACTAGTTGGGCTGAACGGCGTGTTTCCACATTATAGGGAATCTAATCTACTCTAATCTTGATGCTGCTCCCTGCTGCCTGTATGAATCTTTGTTCGAAATTATCTTTTTATTTCCATGTTATTGGGATATTATTGTATTGGAGCAGTTAATTAGTGATACTAACTGTGTCGAGTCAGATAAGCTTTCCAACAGTTAAGCTATTCTAAATTCCATTTTCTTTTCTTTGTATTTCAACTGTAGTGTTTAAATAAATTCTATTTTGCTTAAAGACGAGTGGTTTGACGAGCTGTATCATACCTGGAACAGCCACTTCACATCTGCCTTTAAAATAATGAAAAGTTAGGGTCTAGGTTAGTTTCTTAAAATATTTCAAGGGTGTGAGGCCTCGTCCATATTGAGAGGCTCTTCAACTCATTCTATACATACCCCCAAAATATATCAGATCTGTATGTGTCCTACTTCCAGCACTGATGTCAAAGCCTTGAAAGACATGAGGTGTGTTAAATGAAGTATGTTTTAAACACTGCGAGGATTCCACCTCAGCTAACTTCCTCAGCAGTATGTTCCAGACTACTGTTATGCTGTGGGGTGAAAAATCATTCTCAATACATCCTCCTGAAAGCTGTTGCCATTTCCTTCAAACTTCACTTGAATGTTGACCTTCGACTAAGACTCACAGCTACATTCTATTTATGCTGTCCATGTTCCTTTTAAGTTTTTATCAGGTTCATAGAATAATTCCAGACAGAAAAAGTATTTTCACCCTTGGCGACTGAACCACCACACATGTATGATGTGTAAGAATGTTTGAAGGTGGATAAATCTCCTGGTCCTGACCAGATATATCCAGAAACACTGTAAGAGGCTCGAAAAGAAATTGCGGGGGCCCTGGCTGATATTTTTGCATCATCCTTACCCCTGGGTGAGGTCCTGGAAGACTGGATAGCAGCGAATGTTGTGCCCTTATTCAAGAAGAGCAGCAACGAAAAACCTGTGACCTATAGACCAGTAAACTTAACATCTGTGGTAGGTAAATTCCTTGAGAAGACCCTGAGATAAGATATACATACTCTTGGAAAGACAGGGTTTGATTATGAGAAGTCAACTTGGCTTTGTTCATGGGAAATCATGCCTCACAAATTTGCTAGAGTTCTTTGATGAAGTGACCAGGAAGTTTGATGAGGACAGGGCGGTAGACATAGTGCATATGAATTTCAATAAGGCCTTTGATGAGGTTCCACATGGTAAGCTGCTCTGGAAGAGATGGAATCCAGGTACGGGCTGCTAAATTGGATACACAGTTGGCTTGATGGTAGGAAGTAGAGGGTAATACTGGAGGGATCCTTTTCGGATTGCAGGCCGATGACTTATGGTGTGCATCAGAGGTCATTGGTGGGTGCATTGCTTTTTGCTATCTATGTCAATGATTTGGATGAAAATGTAGAAGGCATGATTAGTAAGTTCGCAGATGACACTAAAATAGGTGGTATCCTGTACAGTGAGGAAGGTTATCAGATTTTACAGAAGGATCTTGAAAATGTAGGGAAGTGGGCCAAGAAATGGCAAATGGAATTTGACGTAGTTTAGTGTGAGCTCTTGCATTTTTGAAAGTCAAGTCAAGGCAGGAGTTTCATTGTGAATGGTTGGGCCTTACGGGGTGTAATGGAACAAAGGATTTTGGAGGTCAGATGCACAGTGCTCGATGTGGACCATGCCGAAGGGCCTGTCCCTTTGTTGTAAGAATGTATGACTCTGCAACAGCACACAGTAGGACGATTCTGCCACATTAGATTTGGAGCCTCCAAGTCCTCAGTCAATTACTCTCTCAGGTTGTCCTTCAAAATCTTCCATCGCAAAGTAAACAACTCAAGGCTCTCCAGCCTCTTTTCACTGTTGAAATAATCCATCAGAGGCCAATTCCTTCTGAATCTCCTTTGCACACCTCTGAACCAACACCCCTCCCCCACCCCCCGCTCCGCCACCCCAACCCCAAGTGTAACAAAATCCTTACTACTATGTGGTAACTATGCTGCACACAGCAAGCGGGACACTCTCTTGATGGCACAGCATGGACCGGGAAGCCCGGAGCAGGATACTCTTGTTGGCATGGCATGGCATGGACCGGGAAGCCCAGAGCAGAATACTCTTGTTGGCATGGTATGGCGTGGGCCGGGAAGCCCGGAGCAGGATACTCCTGGTGGTATGGCATGAAAGCCTGGAGCAGGACATACGGCACAGCCTGGCATGGGCTAGGAAGCTTGGAACTGGCCATTATTCACAGCATGGTGAAGGAGCAAGGACACTGGCAGCAATATGCTGCAGCATTGGAGAAGGAAAGGTTGGACTCTCTTTAAATTATCGTTTGCATTTTACTCTGTGAATGGCGCTTATGTACGAGCGAATATTTTATATTGGAAGTATGTGACAATAAAGGATATTCAAAGCTAAAATCTATCACAACCAAAGTTATGTACTGCTACCCATTACCTCGATATATTTACAGTCTGCTGACTAACGACAAAGGTAAGTACCTTATATGAAATCTTAACTATCCTTTTAAAATGCCCTTCCATGATCTGGAAACAATGGACAAGAAACCAAAGATTGTTTTTTTTTCCCCTCTGAGCTTCCCAAGTTGCTCCCATTTATTGTGTACTCCCTTGTCTTGTTGCTGCTTCCAACATGCACAGAAAATATACAGCACTGAACTGGAACTCTGTACATTAAAGGCTATTGACAGTAAGTATATTGGACAATTTTGTAATTATATTGCTTTCAGGTGATCACGTGTAGTACAGGCAATCAGAAATGAGAACATGGTCTCGTTTCATTCTTAAAAATTTCACTCATCATTGGTCATGAACACACGCTCCTACATCTTACTGAGTGGTATTATGCAGAAATATGTGTGGTTCTGAAAGATAACTCTTATCAGGATAAGTCTGCGATTCACATTTGTTGGCCTTCGGAATACACAGCACATGAGAAAAGGTTGTTCCATTAAAAGATAAACAACAGGTGAGCATTAGCTCACAGCTTTGTTTCTGAGAATATCCTCAATGCCCGTAAAGATGAAACCTCCCTAATTATCTACCAGGAGACTGACATCAGGTATAAATGTGAGCACTTTCCCGAGAAGTGCAGTAAACACGCAAATCTTGTGATTAAAATGCATGAGAAACCAGAAGGTCCAGTGTTTGCCATTTATTATGCCATCCTTGCTGCTATCGGAGTTCCAGGTGAATTATCTCGTTAATTTCTATCTATGGTAATCATCCAGTATCTGAATTTGAGTTATTGCAACTGTGTGTCCGTTATTGATAAAGGTGTTTTCAGTGAAGTACCAAGAATGTAATGTGTTGTAGTTGTTGTTGAATTGTAGACAGATACTGTTCTTGCTGAATTATCACTGTCTGGATGAAATTTAATCGTGTAATTATCACTGTGGCTGAAATGTGATATTGCATTCAGATTGTACATGTAAATTTATTTTGCAGTTGACTTTAACAGTTAGACAATAATTCTCTCAAATCATTCGTTAAATATACAAGACCTTTTGGAATACCTTGAATACCTTTTGGAATGAATTTTGTTAAATAAATTGTTTGAAGGACAATGTTAATATTCAAAATTTTACCGAATCGTGACAGCACAGAATCGTTATCATGTGGAAAGGAACCATTTGGCCTGTCGAGCTCCCACTGGTTATTCAAACCAGCATCATTGCCGAGCGTCATTCTCTGTACTTTCATCCATACCCTTGCATATCACTTCTATCTGCATATTCATTCAGTGCTGTCTTGATTGGAAAAAAAAAATCTGCTTTTTTCATATTTCATGGAAATTCAATTCCATATCCTTAGATTTCAACGCATCCCTGTTTTTTTTTGCAAATCACTTTAAATCTCTGGTCTCTGGCTCCTTTTACATTATGAGCAGGCACAGTTTCTCCCTCTAAACTCTATTCAATCCTTTCTGAATTTTGAAAACCACAACCAACTCTCTTCTTGACATTCATCTGTCCAAGCAAAATAATCCCAACTACTTTCAATATATTTCAAAATAATCCCAATTCTTTCAGTGTATTCGCATAACCTAACGGAAATCAATGGTCCCACATGGCCGAAGGTATGTCATCGTTAAGTCTGTCATTGAAGCTGTCAAGTCAGAAACAACGAAGCGAGCAAATGTTTCATTGTATCCTGTGCAAATATCCTACATGAAATCGGAAGAATGCTGATTCACTTTCATTCGTTTTGGTAGATTTATGAGCAAGATTAATGGAATCATTTTCAAGACAGAATATGTATTTGAAATGTCACACTTACAGCGCCTGTGAAGTGTAATCTCATACTGCTTCGTTCCAAACATGTGTTGCCTTACTTCCTGTTACCTTGCTCCAGTATTTTCTAGATTTCTTGTTAATGTAATGTATTAACATGATGTTAGTTTCTGTGTTTCTCTTTTCTATAAAGGTTCTTCACAATGCTTCACTTCTTTAATTCTATCGAAATATTGTGATATAAATCTTGTCAGCTGTATAAGGTTACATTACAATTGTTTACAATGTAAAGGATCTTTACCAACTTAGGTTAAAGTTGAACGTTTTAATTTTATGGAAAATTCCAGAAACAGTTGATTGCTTTTCAAAGTCAAAATCGCAACCCATTTACATTCTCTCCATATATTTCTATTGTAGCTAATCAGACAGTGATTGTGATCTTATCTCGAAGAAGATGCTGTCCTCCACAAATATCATATATTATATCGTCTCTATGGCAGCAACAGATCTTCTGGTCGTGGTCACTTTTGTAATATGAAATCGTATTGCTGTGATCTATTTCCAATTCAGTTTCCTCTCTACCACACCTGTATGCAGTGTTCGCAATGCATTCAGTTTTGCAGGCATTGACAGTTCTGTCTGGTTAACGGTCACTTTCACCTTTGATCGATTTATGGCCATATGTTGTCAAAAACTGAAATTAAAATATTGCACGAAGAAGGTGGCATCATGGGTCATAGGATCGGTGTGTGCAGTGTTCTTCATTAAAAACATATTTGCGTATTTCCATTTTAAACCGATATACATAATTGATAAAATACCATGGTTCTGTGGCCTAAAACCAGAATCTTATACTGCACTGGCATGGGCTGTATATGACTGGATTCGTTCCATTTTGACTCCGTGTCTTCCTTTCATTCTGATATTACTGCTCAATGTTTTGACTCTCAGGCAGATTTTTGCCGCCAATCGAGCTCGTAGGAGACTCCAGACTCGGGGCAATGGGGAGACTCAGAGTGACCCAGACATGGAGAAGCGAAGAAAGTCCATTGCTTTACTCTTTGGCATCTCAGGAACATTCATCGTATTATATTTGTTATATTTTGTTACAATCTTTTACTTTCGAATTGCGTATACTCCTTATTCCTCTGGTTCTGAGAACGACAACCTGATATTTATTGTCCAACAAAGTGGATACATGCTTCAGTTATTGAACTCCTGCATCAATCCATTTATTTATGCAGGGACCCAAAGTAAAATCAGAGAGGAGATAAAGAATGGTGTGAAATATCCATTCAGCCTGTTTGCTAAAATATTTAAAAATTCCAACTGAAAGAATTTAACATGATTCATATCGCAACACACTTTCATATTGTCCTCTTTCATTGCAAACAATTTTTCCATACAGAGTTCCTTTGAAATCTTGAGCTAATGCTCATAGAATGTGTAGTGAGTGAGGACGATATTAACATGTGCAGTTATCATGCAAAGCATTCTGTAAATTGCTGGCTATATTACATGTTGCTTGCTGTAATCCATTTACACTTGGCTGGAGGACAGTGAATTATGCGGATTTCGCGTGTGATGATTTCGTGTTCATGTCCTGTGTACGTTTGGATCTCATACCTTAAAAATGTTTGTAATTGACTTTCGGATGGTGCATCCAAAGTTAGTAAAATGACTGCAGGTGTTCAAGCATGCAATGTCGCGATGCTTTCTTTTCCACTCAATAGAACCAGCCCCAAAAAATCTTTTCTTGGAGGATTAAAATCAACTCAGAAAGAGTGAGGACTGCAGACGCTGTAGATCAGAATAGAGAGTGTGGTGTTGGGATGTTGCCTGACCTGCTGTGCTTTTCCTGCACCCCATACTCTGTACCCATAAATTTATCTCCCAAGTTACACCTTCATATCAACGACAATTGGAATTGCTATTTATCACCAGACATAGCATTTGATGTGCTGTGCCAAGTAGATGAAAGATGTGATGAATTCAGTACTGCTGCATGTATCCAGCAGGTATTGACTACTAATGACTCTTCTAAAGGGAATATGACCGGCTGTGAGATCAAGATAACCTTCCATCCTGGGCACATCAATGACTCAGGATGGGAGCCGGCGACTAGTAGAGTTCCTCAAGGGTCAGTTTTGGGAGCACAGCATTTTGTTTCATGCATTAATGAACTGGATGAAGGAAGTAAGACCATTATGGTTACATTTGCAGATGTTACAAAGATAGATGGAGGAGCAAGTAGCATTGAGGAGGCAGTGAGGCTGCAGGACGATTAATACAGGTTACGAAAGTGAGAATAGAAGTATCAATGGAATAAAATGTGGTAAGGTGTTAGGTCATGTACCTTGTTGGGATGAATCTTGGCATGGGGTATTTTCTACGTTGGGTAAAACATTTTGCAATCTGAAGTGCAAAGCGACTTGGGACTCCTAGTTCAGGATTCTCTTGAGAGAACTTGCGGGATATTCAAGATGGCGGCGGTCTGAACAGCCTGCTGTGTTAGGCTCTGTGCCATACCCTGGACAGGTTCGGCTCCTACCACTGCCCCCACCCCCACTCGTCACCCCGGGGAAGGTTGATACCTTAAAACTGGCACAATACCTTGAGCCCCTTTAAATTGGAATTTAGAAGGCCTGGAGCTGATATGAAGGTGGACAAGGTGAAAAGCAGATTGGGGAGTGCAGCAGGCAGGGCACTCCCTCACTATGTTGGACATACCCACAGCCATTACCTTGACTCCTGTGGTAGTGCTTTTGAGTCCAATGGAGCAGCAGCATCTACTCATGGGGTTTGCAAAACTTCCTGAAAAGCTTTGAGGTAGAGCTGGAACCAATTACTGCCATGCTGGCAAAGCGTGAGCAGGAGATCCGGACCTTGGATCAGTGCATTGAAGCTGTGGAGCAAAGGACTGCGGCCTCAGAGGCTGCGATGGAAAGTTCCGAAATGTGGGTCCCAACACTGCAAGGCCTGGTTCTGGCCCTGCAGGAACAGGTAGATGACCTTGAAATTAAAGTTGGAGAAGAAAACCTGTGAATTCTGGGCTTACCTGAGCTGGAGGAAGGAGAAAACTTAGCTGAAGTCGTCGAGGGATGGCTTCTGGAGCTGCTGGGCCTGGAAATCGAATCAGGCCGGGTTGGTGTTGAGTGTGCCGACCGGATCACATTATGCAGGTCTGGGCCCCCTCAGTGCCCCTGCCCAGTCCCAGTGCCACTCCAGCAGTACAAAGTAAAGCTTTTAAAAATTGAAACAGCCAGAAGTCTGGGGAAGGGCCCACAGGCATTGGCTTACACAAAGGCTAGAAAATAGTGTTTTTTCATGACTTCTCTGTGACTGTAATTAAGAAAATGAAGGCCTTTGATGAGGTCAAGAAAACTCTAAGGGATTTAAGCATTAGGTACTCCCTGAATGGGAGGGACGTTACCACTCCAACCCACACAAGTGCCACACAGGAATCGATATGTTCTTTGTTCCATTGGTTTGCTTGAACTAGGTGTTAAAAGCAGAATTGGGAGTATAATTATTTCGGACGATGTGTCAGTATATTTAACTGTTAAGACCAAAGGTAGTCGAGTAGGTATGCAGCAATGGTGCATGGATATATTTCTGTTGAAGGATGACAACTTTGTTCAGTATATCACAACGGAGTTCAGGAGACCACCAAAGCATTCTTAAGGGGTATGATTATTTCATACTCGGTAAGTAGAAGGAGACAGAGGGGGAAGCAGCAGCGGATGCTTCAGGCCCGGTTGAAGGCAGCCGAATAGGCATATTACACCAGACCATCTGTAATTAAATTTCAGCGGTTCATGGTTCTCTGGCCTGCTTTTGACTCTGTGTTCACACAAGTGGCGAACAGAGGGGCTTCCTTTGTAAATCAAAGGCTTTTTTAATATGGGGATAAGCCAGGTGGATACCTGGCTCACCTAACTAGGAAGAAAAGTGCCCCATAGTGCATTGTGTCCATCAGGGAGAGAGCTGGCAATATTACTCATG
Source organism: Hemiscyllium ocellatum (assembly GCF_020745735.1). Classification (NCBI taxonomy): domain Eukaryota; kingdom Metazoa; phylum Chordata; class Chondrichthyes; order Orectolobiformes; family Hemiscylliidae; genus Hemiscyllium; species Hemiscyllium ocellatum. The sequence goes on from NC_083433.1 coordinate 33,635,340, forward strand.
AACTGAAGAAGTTCAATGCCAGATTTTTGGAGTTCCACACAGAGTTATACCGGTTGGAGGGATGTGGGTATGGAAGTGCGGGAATGGAATCCTTTTTTGAAAACTTGTCCCTCCCCGGTATAAATGCAGGTCAAGCCTCCCTTTAAAATGCACCTCTAGCAGTACAGAAGGTGTAGGAGGCGATAAGGCAGCTCCAAAGTGGTAAGGCACTTGGTCCAGATGGATTCCCAAGTGAATTTTACAAGGGGTTTGTACTTATGTTGGTGGAACCGCTGCTGGGGATGTATAATCATTCATATAGCCAGGACTGTCATCCACTCACTCTTAGGAAGGCTAATATCTCCCTCATTCTAAAAAAAAGGACAGACCCTGAAGATTGTGCATCTTATCAGCCCATCTCGTTGCTGAATGTGGATTTTAAAATTTTATCAAAAGTGTTAGCTTTGAGTCTGGAGACTGCCTGTTATTATAAAAGAAGACCAGACAGGTCTTATCAAGGGCTGCAGCTTCTCTAATAATATCAGGCGGGTATTGAATATGGTGCAAAGATGTCAACAGAGGGAGTTTTCGGGTTTGGTGGTCTCCCTATATGCAGAAAAGGCTTTTGAGCAGGTGGAATGGTCCTTTCTCTTCACTGTTCGAGATTGTTTTAGTCAAGTAGGGGCCTTCGCTAGGTGGGTGACAGTGTTATATTAAGACCTCAAGGAGGAGGTTATTACAAAGGGGGTTAAGTCGAGTAATTTTGACTTGGAGAGGGATAGCCGACAGATTGTCCATTGTCGTCACTCCTGTTCACCTTGGTATTTGAATCACTGATGGAGGCTATTCGCAATGACCCCGAAATAAGGGCATTGAAGGTGGGATTCGGGGAACACAAAATCACTCTCTATGCAGATGATGTCCTTCTGTTTCTAGTTCACCTGGAAAAGTCTGTACCCCGGTTCATACAAAAAATTAAATTATTTGGTAGCTTTTCAGGACATAGGGTATATTTCAGAAAATCGGAAGTGTTGGGGGTTTGGTGGAGGTATCGAAGCTGGAGGATGGAATGGAATTTCCCTTTAGGTGGTCACACAAAGGATTTCTTTATCCACAAATTCTTATTCGATATAATTGTTATTACTCCTCATTCTGGCAGCTGTATGGAGCTAACTTTGTATAGCTATTTGAGAGGATAAAGTCGGCGAGACTGCCCATGTCATAGCTTGACCAGATAGCCTAGATTAATGTGAATATTCTCCATTGGTTGCTATATCCTATGAGGATGCTCCCGCTCTCATTACCCAAACAGGTGCTGTGGAGGTTTGCAGGATGGCTTGGATCATTTATTTGGTGCTGTAGGTCCCCCTTAAATAAATTTACCAAGGTGCAACTTCCGCAGGATATGAGGGGGTGGGGGTGTGGATTTCCCCAGATTTGAAGAAATATCAAATGGGAGCTCTGCTGTCATATGTGGGCGAATTGGTGTAAAATGAATCAAAATCGATGTGGCTAGATGTGGAGGGCTCGCAGGTGAAGTGTCCCTTCATAAACTTGCTGTTCCTGGATAAAATGGGATCGGTCGTTGAGCAATGTGAAAGTCCAGTTCTCATACATTCAGTAAAAGTATGGAGGATAATGCGGCTGAGAGAGGGCAATTTACTTAAGACTTCACCGATTACCCTGTTGGGGGGAGCTCCAGGATTCAAGCCCAGGGTCAATGGACTCCAGCTTGAGAGCATCGAAAGGTAAAGGAATCTGGGCGATGTATTTAAAGGAGAGGTCTTGATGTCTTTTAGCCAATTAGGTCAGAAGTACAGAATCCCTTTTCTGATATTACCAAGCTAGGGAGTATGTACAGAGGAAAACCACGCTCTTGACCCAGCCCTACAAATAGGATATAGAACGTAGAGTGCACCGATGTGGAGTCGCTCTCTCAGTTAGGACCATAAATCATCTGCAAAGAGAGACTGCCTGCAGGGATATGGAGAGACTTCATGAGATTTGGAATCCGGAGTTAGGGGAAGAAATCTCGTCGGAAACATGGACGGAAATATGCAGGAATGTAAAGAAAATTTCAATGTGCATTAGGGCACAAGTGATGCAATTGAAAATCCTCCACAGGGCCCAGATGGTGCCTGAGAGATGAGCAAATTTTAAGAAAGGATCTTCCCCGAAATGTCCCAAATATAAAACCCAGTATTGGCAACCTCACACATTGTTTTTGGTCCTGTTTCAAGATCCAGAGAAACTGGAGGGCCACATTGAATGAACTGGAGGGGATCCAGGGAATGGAAGTTAGGGGGATCCCGTGTCCCTCCTCTCAGGACTACCGAAAATTCCCTCTTCGGATGAGCACAGGAGGAGGTTATTCAACATTCGGATGCACTGTGCAAGGAAAAACATCCTAATGAATTCGATACCCGAAAAGCCTCCAGGTCTTGTAGGGTTGTGCCGACTTGTGATGGAGCGCGTCCTTCAGGATTACCTGACAAGTATGGTGCACCACAGAACGGAAACATTTTATCAGACAAGGCGGCCCTTTCGATGTTATATAGACATGGATTTTCAGCGCTATTGATTAGGGTCTTTGTATAATCACGAAGGTCATATATGGTGGTCTGGGGACCCCGACATGACAGAGGGCGGCTGGGGTGGTGGGGAGGAGGCCTGGTAAATATGTGTATAATCACTGTTGCCCCCATAGACAGGAGCCTTGGTGAAGGTGCAGTAAGTGGAATAATGTAATATATTATGGAGTTGTGTAATTTAATTTTAGTGGATTGTAATTTAATTTTATGTGATTTTATTTTATTTGAGTTTGTACTAGTTTGGATTAAGTTAAGTAAATAAGAGTCAATTACAATCTGGAGAATAGTAGGCAGCTTACTGTTAACATTATTGTAATAGAACATAATAGTGAGATATAATTTCTATTTTTCTGTACTTTTGTTTTTCTTTAATTTTGTTTTTTTGGTTTGTGTTTTTTGTACATAAAAAAGGTAAACTTACAGGTTGAGTCAATAAGTACAATGTTGTAATTCCTCTTGAGAGGACTTGAATATAAAAGCAGGGATATACTTTTGAACCTTATTAAGGCTCTGGTCAGACCACATTTAGAGTATTGTGATTAATTTTGGACCCCATACCTCTGGAAGGATGTATTGGCCCTGGAGAGAGTCCTTGGGAGGTTCATGGAAATGAGCCCAGAAATGAAAAGCTTAACATATGAGAAATGTTTGGGTCTGTGCTCATTGGAGTTTCAAAGGATAAACGAGACGTATTTGAAACTTACAGAAAATTGAACGGCCTGGACAGAGTGGATGTTGGGAAGGTGTTTCCATTGGCAGGCGAGGCTTGGGCAAGAGGGCACAGAGTAAAGGGAAGAGTCTTTAGAACAGAGATGAGGAGAAACTTCTTCAGCCAGAGAGTGGTGAATCTATGGAATTCATTGCAACAGAAAGCTGTGGAGGCCAGTTCGTTGAGTACTGTATATGCTCGTATCTAAGTTGAATTTTGAACAGTTTTTTAAACCTGAAATTAGGGGGTCGACTTATACACAAGGTATTGTTTTTGAGGGCATGAATATTTGTCAACAAGATAAATGAAATGGGGAATTTACCTTCCCAGCAGCTCCCGGTCCCTGGTTCTGGAATGTTCGTTGTGGTATATTCGGGCTGCACTAAACTGCGGGTAACTGAAACCATCTCTGATAACACGGTCACCCTGCACTGTCGTACCATTACAGTAATTCTGAAAACCTGGAGTGGAGCATGATAGCTAGCAGACTGGGATACCTGTATTGACGCGGTATGGCCAGCAAACTGGAAAGTCGGAGTGGAGTGCAACTGACAGGCACACTGACTATAACTGTAAAGAACTTGGGTTGAATTACACATGAGATATATGGAAAATGCAAGAAGGTTTGGCCAAAACTAAGGGGTCTATGTATACATGAGATCAACCTATACACATGTAGAGATTGTACATTTAGAACATAGAACAGTACAGCATAGAACAGGCCCTTGAGCCTATGATGTTGTGCCGACCACTGATCCTCATGTATGCACCCTCATATTTCTGTGACCATATGCATGTCCAGGAGTCTCTTAAATGTCCCCAATGACCCTGCCTCCACAACTGCTTCTGGCAACGCATTCCACGCTCTGACAACTCTCTGTGTAAAGAACCCGCCTCTGACATCCCCTCTATACTTTCCTCCAACCAGCTTAAAACTATGACCCCTCGTGTTGGTCATTTCTGCCCTGGGAAATAGTCTCTGGCTATCGACTTTACCTATGCCTATCATTATCTTGTATACCTCAATTAGGTCCCCTCTTCTCCTCCTTTTCTACAATGAAAACAGTCCGAGCTTAATCAACCTCTCCTCATAAGATAAGCCCTCCAGTCCAGGCAGCATCCAGGTAAACCTCCTCTGAACCCTCTCCAAAGCATCCACATCTTTCTTATAATTGGGTGACCAGAACTGGATGCAGTATTCCAAGTGCGGTCAAACCAAAGTTTTATAAGATCTCACGACTCTTATACTCAATCCCCTGTTAATGAAAGCCAAAACACCATATGCTTTCTTAACAAAAACAGAGATAGGTAGGTTCTTGCTTGTCACGGGTATCAAAGGTTACAGGGAGAAAATGGGAGAATGGGGTTGAAAAAACTGATCAACCATAATTGAATGGTGGAACAGACATGATGGGCCAAATGGCCTAATTTCTAGTCATTTGTCTTGTGGTCTTATAGCGTTATAGAGTGCTGAACTAACAAAATACTGAATCTGATACAACACATTGGGATGATCTACTAGATCTCTGTTCAACAGCTTAGTGTACTAAACCAAACACTCTGTACCCAGCTGTAACTTCACCAACCGAGGCCATCTCCCCATCTCCACATGCTCAGGATAAGTTAATCATGGAAAACGATGCTGCAAGAAAGCATGTCACTGTCTGTCCACATAACCATCTTCTAAAGTTTAAGGACTGAACACACAACAATTTAATAGATCTTCAAACGTGAATTATTTCTTCAACTGGTTTAGCTTCCTCCACATAACATATTGGCCAGTACAGTATCTGAAGATGTGCACCCTCTGATACAGCTCAGTGACAGCCAATCAGCACGATGAAAGTCACAGGGTCAACACTTACTGTCCAATTCCTAAGGTTATTCAGTTCCAGTCAATAATCACACTGTATTCCCGTGGTGAATGAAAACTGTCCCTCCCTGCAGCAGTTGGACACTGGGCACATTGTACGCAGCAGAACAATCACATCCAAGTTCATGCGTGATTTATATTTTGAAAGATTTTATGCAGACAGCAGTTTGTTTGAAAATATTCGGATCCAGGATCAGAAATCTGACTGATTCTAAAACTTTATTTTTACAAACAGCGTTGAAAGCCTGTCAGAGCACAGGGTCTCTCAGAAACAGTGGTAGATACCACCGAAACAAAGTTGACAATCAACTTATGAATGTTGAATCAGTGGTTCTACATTTAATGTCACTGTAATATAATGTAATGACCTGGAATGAACAGAATGTCTCCACATGGCATAATGTTGATGTCAGTAGAAGAGAAATCCAGAAGTTTCTGTGAAAGCTTACAGAACATGGATACAAAGACAGGGAGGAGGTAGTGAGGACTGCAGATGCTGGGGATCAGAGTGGAAGAGGGTGGTGCTTGAACAGCACAGCCGGGCAGGCAGCATCTGAGGAGCGGGAGAATCGACATTTTGATCATAAGCGCTTCATCAGGAATGAGGCATGTGGCCAAAGGGGGTTGAAAGATAAATTGGGGAGGGGTAGCAGCTCGGGGTGTGGGGGGGCTAGGGGAAAATTAGCTGGGAATGCGATAGATAGATGAAGGTGGGGTTGAAGGTCTCTGGGACATCTGTGGTATATCTGAATCAACGAATCCCACCACCCTGTGACTGAACCGTTCCTCCCCCTCCCCCTCCACTAAGGACATGCAGGGTCTGAGCCTCTTCCATCGTCAAACCCTAACCACCCGACGCCTGGAGGAGGAATGCCTCATCTTCCACTTTGGGACCTTCCAACTCCAAGGCAACAATATTGATTTCACCAGTTTCCTCATTTCCCCTACACCTACCTTATCCCAGATCGAACTTGGCATTACCCTCTTGAAATGTCCAACATGTCCATTTTCCTTCCCACCTATCTGCTCCACCCTCCTCTACGACCTATCACCTTCATTCCCAACTTCATCTACTGATCGCATTCCCAGTTACTTTCCCCCGGGCCCACACCCACTCCCAAACTCCATTAATCGTTCAGAGCGTAGGCCACGAGACTCCTTCCTCATGAAGAGCTGATGCTCGTAGCGTCGATTTTCCTGCTCCTCGGATGCTGCCTGACCAGCTGTGCTTTTCCAGCACCACATTTTTTTTAACATTGATACAAAGACAGCCGATTACATTACTAATTATAGGCAATTCCAGAATTGAAAACATATTTCAACAACGTTGACATTGATTGCAACATTTATTCTGTTAGAAGCCATTTGGGTTCCTTTTTGAAAGACGTCTACCTTGTTTATTTAGTTTAGATTGTTTGTGACACCTGAACTAGAGCACTCTGGATGACTCTTTCGATAGTAATGGGTTGTGGGCAATACATGTTCACCCACATCACATGGATAAAGATAACTAGGAAAATAATTCGCTTTCTGAGCACAGGCATTGTGAGCTGGATTTACCTTCTCATGCAGCAGATTTCCTTCATGTCAATGCTCATTCATTACTACTGATTGAGTTGCTCATGTTCTAAAGGAGAGAGCTGTTATACTAGGTCTGCGGTCGGTGGTGTGGGAACCAACAAGTGGGAAAAACAGACTGAACCTCATTCTTATCAATCTGCTGGCTGTCCATGACAGTGTCAGAAAGAGTGACCATTTTACAGTTCCTGAGAAGCCAAAGTCCTTCCCTCACATTAACAATACCCTCCATCATGTTGGAAAATCATGTTAATTATAACATATTACAAATAAATCTAGCAACTCATGACTGGGCATCCATGAGGTGCTATAGGCCATCAACAGCAATAATCTGTAGCCCCATGGCCTGCCATTACATCAAAGTTAGGGACCAACTCTAGTTCACTGGAGAATGCAGCTTGGAATGCCAGGTGCAGAGCCAGGCATACCTAAAAATGATTTGTCAGTATGGAAAAGCAGCCAGGCATGACTACTTGCATGCTAAGCAGCAGAAGAGCTAAGCAATCCCACTACCAACAGATCAGATCAAATCTTTGCAGTTCTCTCACATCCGGTCATGAATGTGGTGGGCAATTAAACAACTCGCTGGAGTAGGAGGCTCCACATATATCCCCCTCCTCAATGACAGAGGAGCCCAACACATCAGTACAAGTGCAATACTGAAGCATTCACAGCCAGAAGTGCCAAGTAGCTCGCCTATCTCAGCCTTCTCCAGTGGTTCACAGCATTACACAAACCAATCTTCAACAATTTGGCTCTCTATTCCACATGATATCAAGAAATGTTGGGTGCACTAGATGCTGCAAAGCATCGGGTACCTGACATTCAGGCATTAGTACTGTGCTGCAGGACTTGCTGCTCCCCTAACCAAGCTCTTCCAGAAATTGCAATGCTAGCACCTGCCTAAAAATGAATAGCATTTGTGGTTCACTGGAATGTAAGCAGACCACCAGGTATACAAAGGGTAAAATTGAAGAGGGAAAATTCCATCGGAGTTCTCTGAGCTGTAGGCTTTCAACTTCCTTTCCTAGTTATCATCTCCATGTTAACTGATGTGATGTCTTATAGGGCTAAACATACCTAACTACTTGCATAAAGCTCCTTCCCTTTATTTCAATGCTACCCTTAATTCTCCCTCTCTAATTATATAGATAGCGATTATTGAGCAGATTTGTAGCTCAGATTGAGGATATGGATGTAAGTTTGCTCGCTGAGCTGGAACATTTGTTCTCAGTCGTTTTGTCACCATACTAGGGAACATCATCAGTGAAAGTCTGCGATGAAGCTCTGGTGGTGTGTCCCGTCTCTCTATTTATAGGTCTTGATTTCTGAAGGTGGGTGATGTCATTTCCAGTAAATTGATGAGTTTATTGATGGAGTTCCAGTTAGAATGCCAGAACTCTGGGAATTCTCTTGCATGTCTTTGTTTCGCCTGTCCGAGAATGTTTGTGTTGTTCCTTCTTTGTCTGTATATATGCAAACTCGTAATAGTTTATTTTGTGAGCTAGTTGGTGTTCATGTATTCTGGTGGACAGTTTCCTGTTTGTTTGTCTGGTGTAATTTTTTTTACACATCTTGCATGGTATTTTGTAAATGACGTTAGTTTTGTTGGTAGTATTTAATGGGTCCTTTAGGTTCATTAGTCGCTGTTTAAATGTGTTGGTAGCTTTGTGGGCTACCATGATGCCAAGTGTTCTGAGTTATCTGGATTTTATTTCTGACAGGTCTTTGATGCAAGGTAATATGGTTATAGATTTTGGCTGCATTGGTCTGCTTGTTTGGGTTTGTTTCTGAGGGATCGGCGGATTGTGTTTATTGGGTACGCGTTTTTCTAGCAAACATTGTATCGGCATTTTTCTTCTGCTGTTTGTAATTCTTGGATGCTGCGGTGTGATGTAGCTCATTGAAGTAATGCTTTGATGCAGCTCTGTTTGTAGGCGTTGGGACGGTCAGTCACATAGTACATATATATGCATCCTGCAATTCTAACTATTATATACAGAGATAGAAATGTTAGGAAAATTGACAGAAGAAATGGAAACAGAAAATGATCCTTCCATAGTCTACATTCAGGTGATCAGTCTCTCAGGGGGTTGGCAATTCCCAGAAGTTGTCTGTCTCGGAAACATTTTCTGGTGCAGTCTCCTGAGCTTCCAGAAGCTCCTGTCTTTCCTTAGATATGCCTCACTTTGATTGGCTACTGTTGTCCCCTCTTTGTGAATGGCCAACCCTGCCTCAGAGACTCATGACTTGATTGACACTGTTGGTTTCATCTGTTCCGGCTCAGTCTTCCGAGGGTCCTCTACTTGCTGCTGAGGTGTGGTATTCAGCTGCTCCATTTGTCTCCTGCACACCATTTAAAACATAGACCATGGAACAGTACAACACAGTGCAGGCCTTTTGGCCCTCAATATTGTGCCGAACACTTATGCTACTCTAAGATGAAAAAAGCCTCCACACCCTTCATTTTAGTACTATTACGTGCCTATCCACGAGTTGCTTAAATGTCCCGAATGTATCTGACTCTATGACCACAGCTGGCAGTGTATTCCACATCCCGACCATCCTCTGTGTAAGGAACCTACCTCTGACATCTCCACTAAACCTTTCTTCAATCGCCCCTTGTGATCGGCATTTCATGTTTTTCCAGGCTGAACTCCATTTGCCACTTCTCAGCCCAGGATTTCACTCTTGTCTGCATGAAAAGCCCAGTTTCATCTATTTCTCCACTGGGATCCATTTGTCACCAACTACATAATTCCCGACCAAAACACTCTCTCCTTTTTGGAATACACATGACCATGCAGTTCCCACGCTTCTGACTATTGGCCATCCTCGATTTTACTCAACCACCGCTCTGGTCTCTGCTGGATGTGGTAAGTGAGATGTGGTTCTCAGCTGGCAGTAGAACATTAAGAACACCAGCAAGTGCTGCATCTTTGCTGTTTCTGTCGATGCTGAGGAACTTTTTGAAATTCCATTCAAGCAAACATTCCCCTTGAGAGGCCTATAAGGCTGCTTCAAGGTTTGTGCAAATTTGTCTGCCTGGCTATTTGTTGCAGGATGTTTGGGAGCTGAGGTCAATTGCCTGACTCAGTGATTTTTCAGCTACTCCTTGAAAAGTTGCACCAGAAATAGTCCACCATTGGCTCTTGTGAATTGTTTTGAGCTCCTGAACCTGGCAAATATTTCTTCCAGTTTGTGCAACATTGCTTCTGCCTGATATGACTTCATGACTGCCACCTCCAGACAATTGGAGTGAGTATTTTGCGACTACAAGTAACATCTGTCTTTCTACTGGTCCTGCGAAATCAACACAAATCCACTGCCATGATGTTTGTGACCATTCCCATTGGTGAAGTGATGACAGTGTCAGCAGCTTCCTTACGAATGTGCAAAATTGGCATATCCCCACATTCTCCTCAAATGTTGGACTCCATTGTCTGCCAGGAAAAGGAGCTCCTGGCTATTTATTTCATTCATACCATGCTGAGGTGCCCTTGGGTACATTTGTTCGAGCACCAATATTCTTATTGGGAAAGGGATAATAACTCTCATTCCACACATTAACCCATCTGATATGGACAACTCCCACCTTCTGGAAAGGCAAAGGTTTAATTTTGGGTGGCTTCTATGACAAGTCCTTCCTTCCAGGACAAAGTCCATTTCTGACTTCAAGGCATGATCATTTTCTGAATAGAGCTCTACACCTGACTCACAAACACCAGTATCTTGTCTTCTGGGCAAAAGTGTATAATTTCTAGGTTGCAGTCAAGAACATCCTAATTTCCTGGCAGTGCTAACCTTGACAAAGCATCTGCTTTGCCACTATTCTCTCACTGTTGGATCATGATCACACATGAAGTAGGCTAACAGAACCAGTGCCCATTCCTGCAAGTGTGCTGCTGCCGTTAACAGTATTCCTATGTATGGGCCAAAAATGGAGGTTAGTGGCCTGTGGTCTGTCAGCAGCCTGCCATAAAGGAATTGACTGTTCTTCTTAACACTGTCATGATGCCCAATCCTTCCTTTTCCACTTGGGCATTATTTACCTCTATCATTAGCAATGTCAGTATGAAAACAATGGACCTTTCCTCTCCATTCGGTAAGATCTGTGACAGTTCAATTCCAACCCCATAAGGTGAGGCATCGCATGTCAACTGCAGTGGCAACCTCAGGTCCAAATGAGTCAAAACTCGTGACATTTTTCAGGCTTGCTTCACCTGCCCGTGAGCTCCTTCACATTCCTGCATCTATTTCTGCAACCGCCATTTATGCAGAAACTGATGCAGGGTTTTCAGATCAGGCAGGAATTTGCCATAGTAAGAAACAAGTCGCAAGAGTGATCTCAACTGAGACACTTTCTCTGGTAAAGGCACCTTGATGACAACTTCCATTTCCTTCAGCACTTTGTGCAGTCTCCCACCATCGGTTTATGGTCAGATACTTGATGGAGTCATTAAAAAGAAAACTCACATGTCTCTCATTTTACTTGGAGGCCATGCTTCTGCAATCTTATTAGGGTTTCTTATAGTTTGCTCAAATGATTATTTTCAGAGGATCCAGTAACCCAAACTTTCAGCCAAATAATGCTGGACACCCCATAGTTCATTCACAATTTGTTCCATGGTCCTCATAAACAGACATGGTGCTGAGATAATGCCAAACGGAAGTTGCTTGCAGCAGAACTATCCCCTGGGTGTCACTGTCATCAGCAATGTCTGGGTCTCCTTCATGACTCTCAGATGTGATTAGGAATACGACAGATCCATTTTTGAGAACTCCTTTCCCCCAACCAGTCCACTGGAGAGGTCCTCAGTGAAGTGGGGATTGATCCTCACACAGGCTTGAGTTGACTCTGATCTAAAAGATGCCACAAGTCTTCACTGTGCCTTCTGTGTTTAAGAAAGGAATGATTGGAGTGGCTCATCTATTGGTGGTTCCTGGTTCCAATGCTCTCACCTTCACCAGTCATTTCAGTTCTGCCTTCCATTTTGGGTAGATTGCATAAAGTACTGTACACACCTTCAGATTCATTGGATAAGCCTCCTGCTTCAACTGATGTTTGATTTCTATTTCTTTCTTTTTACCCAGGGTTCCTTAGAAGAAATCTTAATACTTGTTGAAAATCTATTGCGAATTTGTTTTGAGACCACTAGTCTATTAACCATTACCCAAATTATTGTTAATTTCTGTACCCAGGAGTCTTTGAATATCATTAGACAGAGGCACATGCTGGTACACTGCTACTTTACCTGTAGTTTCACCACTACATAGACCTTCAGTAGCACCAGTCGTTCTGGTTATGTGCCTTAGGCATTGCCTTCTGAATTGTCTCCTTGAGAGACCTATTCCCGTGCTTGAGTTATAATGGGGCAATTTCTGGAAATAGTGCCCACCCGTTCACACCTGCAGCGCTGGGATTCTCGATTCCAACACGTTGACTCCTTGTGGACACTCTTGACGTGTTGTTGACATTCCATATTGGATACCATACTCTGCTGAGTATCTGCGACTTGATGCATTCAGGCATCGTCACCTAACTGGGTTACTTCTCTGGTGGCCAACTCTATCAATGTAGCAATTTCAAAAGCTGCCTCCGGGCCTCTTCTTGATCGTAGCTTCCATTGGAATGCTTCTTGTCTGAGGACATAAATCAAACAGTGTCGCAAAGCAGCTTAGAGGAACTCTCTGAATTGACAAGGATTCTTCTAAACACTATAAGGTAGCCACAATTTGGCGATGGAGTCTCTTTTGTTCTGTACCAATAAAAATGGAAATGTTCCACGCTCACCAGTGGCTTTGGTGCAAATTAACTTCCAATCACTTGTCTTCTCCATAATTTTCTCTCATTGCACCAGTTCCTTAGAATCATGAAGTTCTTATGCCCAATGTTGTTCAAGAAAACTGGTACTATTAAGTCTTCAACCACTTTGTACTCCATTACAAAACCACTAAAACGCACAGTCTTTCTGTCTTTCAGCAAATGGTTCCATGGCTACAAATTGACACACCTCTTTGTTTCCCCATCATTGGGAATTTTCCTTACCACTCGAGTAAAGTAGACATTCTCAGCCTGAATCACTTCAATTAATGCTCCTGTGTCTTCCACTCCCTCACCGACTCTGCTGACATATCGTCCTTCCCTGATACAGGCTGCAGACTGAATCCCCTTGCAGTCCCACTCCATTATGACTTTAGTAAGTTGTTGGGTTAGCATTCCCATTTTCAGCCGTCTGCTGTGGCCCTGCTCTCCTCAGAACAGCCACTATTGGCCCACTCTGTATGCATACAATTCTTCCTTTGGTGTCAACTGCAGCTCAAGACCCCGCGCAATTGCTTCCCTTGAAATCTTTGCAATCTGACAATTCTAATATCACATTACAATCCTGCGTTATTACTCAAGTCCTGGAGGATATCATTGCTCCTGACAAACAAACCATTCACTCAGCTGCTGCCAACCATATTCCATTCTTGTTGCCAGGAACACAAAGTAGATGGAAGATAAATTTGAACAGGGAATATTTTATTGTAGGTCTCTCATGCCCACAATCAGTTTTAGACTTCACCTAGCTCCCATGTCCAGGTCACCTGATTCACTCTCTTAAAAGGACAACACACATCCAGCTCCATATGTAACAATGTCTTGTCTGAAATTAGAAAAGCAGGACAAATCCAATCCAGACAATTTGCATCCAATCAGTTTACTGCCGATCATGAGTTACTCTTGATCATGACCTGTGTTATGAACAGTGCTATCAAGCAGTACCTGCTCATCAATAATCTGCTCATTGACGCCCATTTTGGATTCCACCAGGGTCACACATTTCCTCACCTCGTTGGTTCAAACATGGATAAAACAGCTGAAAGGTAGAGGTGAGGCTTCAGGGAGGTGATGGCTGAGTTGCATTATTGTTGCACTGTTAATGCAGAGACGCAGAAAATACTCTGGGGACCTGAATTGAACCCTGTCACAGCAGATTGTGGAAATTGAATTCGGTAAAACAATCTGGAATTAAGAGTTTAATGAAGACCATAAAACCATGTCGACTGCTGGAAGGAAATGTTTCTGATTCACAAATGCCTTTTAGGGAAGAAAATGCCATTCTTACCCCATCTGGTCGACATGTGACTCCAAGCTAACAGCAATATAGTTCACTTGAAACTGCCCTCTGGGCCTCACCAGTGATGCCCTTATCTCGAGAAATAATTTTTAAAAATGAGGTGGGTGTGACAGCCCTTGGCATCAAGGCCACATTCCACTGAGTGTGCATCGCAGAACCTGAGCAAAACTACAATCACATGGTATCGGGGACAAACACTTCATATAGCTGTCATACCTGACACGTAGGAAGGCAGTTGTGGTTGTTGGATGTCAGTAAGCTCAGCTCCAGGACATCACTGCAGGAGTTCCTCAGGGTGGCTTCCTCAGCCCAACCATCTTCATCTGCTTCATCAATTTCCATCCCCTCATCATAAGGTCAGAATTAGAGATGTTCACTGATGATTGCACGACGTTCAGCACAATTCGCAACTCCTCAGACGCTGAAACTGTCCATCACCAAATGTAACAGTCTGCAAGCTTGGGCTGACAAGTAGCAAGTCGCATTCATGCCATACAATCGTCAGGCAATGCCTATCAGCAAAAAGAGGCAACCTAACCACCACCCTTTGGCATTCAATGATACCACAATCTCTGGACACCTCCCCCCGCCCCCTCCCCCCCCCCCAACTATCAGAATCCTAAGTGTTATCATTGACCCAAAACTCAGCTGAACTCACCACATAAACACAGTGGCTCCAAGAGCAGGTCAGAAGCGAGCAATACAATGGCAAATAACTTAAGTCCTCAGTCCAACAGCCTTTCCACCATCTTCATGAATAGTCCCCACTTTCCTGGCAAGGCCAACACTCACGAAGCTTGAGTAGTGTTTCAGACAAAGCAGCCCATTTGATTTATTATTGTGATATCCACAAGCAACAATTCTCTCCACCACTGATGCCTCGTTCTAGCAGCGTGTGCTATCTGAAAACCTCACTGTAAAATTCACGAAAGGTCCTTAGACAGCACCTTCCAAGCCTTTTCATCAAGAAGAACAGGGGCAGCAGATACATGGGAATACCATCACCTGCAAATTCATTTACAATCCACTTGCCATTCTGCTCTAAATCACGTCAATGTCCCGTCACTGTCCCTGATTCGAAATACTGAAATTCTTTACATGAGGACATTTTGGGTTAACCTACAAGATGTGGACTGCACGTGTTTAAGAAGGAAACCCTTTTCAACGGCAGCCAGGTACAGGCAATAAATGCTGGGTAGCCAGCCAGTGGTATCCACCATTCTATGTGTGAATAAACAAGTTAAAAATATGTTTCATTTATATGTTGGTTAAAAAGTCAGTTGCCATCACATTATCAGAGTAATTTTGCATTTTTTAAAATCTTTGCAGTTTCTTTTCTAAGTCTCTGCTTCGTGGAATGTGCATACTCACATTGTGACATTGTGACAGAGTACAATACAAATTAGACAACCTCTTGGTACTGGGCACTACCAAGATCCCTGATACAGTCTGACCAACAGAGAATCACAGCATCAGTTCCTGTCCTAGTTTGAGAAATCAGCTGAGCCTGGTACTAAATGACCTGCTGTGCTGCATTTCTATGATTCATTTCCCAAAATAAAACATCTCAGTTCACCTCATTGATTCATAACACAACATGATATAACCTGCCCATTTCATCATCAAATGAGGTCATTGATCAACCTCAAGTGTTCCTTACTTTGACCCAAAAAAAAGATAGAATACAGGCACTTCCCATTCACAGCCTTGCACCCTACAGTCAATCATCAGCCACATGATGGAGTTTGTCATTCCAAGTGCAATTAAACCACATTTAGAAAACAATTATGACGATGATGTTCCGTTAAATAAGGTAATGTTGTCCTTGGTTATTTTTCAGAGAGGTTGTTAAAGACACGGACTCTGAAAATTCGAAT